>NW_006922238.1:1239699-1241319 GCF_000298275.1 Orycteropus afer afer
TGGGTATTCTGTCAATCCCTGGAGCCTTGTTCTTCGCCAATTCCTTCATTGTACCTTTGACTTCCTCCTTCCGTACCATTGGTTCTAGATCTTATGCCACTTCCTGAAATGGATGAAGATCAACCAGTTCCTTTTGGTACAGTGATTCTGTGTATTTCTGCTATCTTGATGTTTCCTACATCATTCAATATTTTGCCCATAGAATCTCTCAATATTGCCACTCAAGACTTAATGTTTTCTTCATTTCTTTCAGCTTGAGAAATGCTGAGTGTGTTCTTTCCTTTTGGTTTTCAAACTCCAGATCTTTGCATATTTCATTATAGTAATTGGTTTTGTCTGCTTGAGGTGCTGTTTGAAATCTTCTGTTCAGCTCTTTTATGCTGTCATTTCTTCCAACCCAGTCTTAGGGTTCTGTATTTCGATGTAATGCCTCATGGAACTCACAGATACCCAAGGGTTCATCTCACATAGTAGTGGTGGAGGTTGGTAGGCTGGCAAGTCCCAGATCCGTCAGTAGGTCTGGAGGATCCTCCCAACTCTTGTGGTTTGATGAACCTCGATTAGCAGATCAGATGGTGGCTGCTGTCCCAAATCCAGGGGTGAGATGAGGATGATCCAAGCCACAAAACTGGAACACGAGGAGAGTGAATCTTCCCAGGAGATTCATAGGTATACCCTCAAGGAAGCTAGGGGTGGTGATTGGAATTATACCCTCCAGCAAGGCAGGACTCAAGATACATTTAGGTTATTTCTTTTGCCCCAACAGAAATAACCTAAATCCCATCACAGAGTTGATTGCCAGTCATTATACGGAATGACTACTACCAGCTGCCCAGAAAAGTTGATACCTGACCTTAACTACTACACCACCCCAAACAGTCATGGATAATGGGATTTACAAAACATCACAGAATGGAGGACAATGACTAGAAGGGCCACATCAAGCAATTCACTGCAGTGGCCTTTTAAGACAGAGTAGAACTGCCCCCAAATGTTTCCAAGGGTGTAATCATTATGGAAGCAAATTGCTACTTCTTTCTTCCATTGAGCTGCTGGGTTCATTCAAGCCACTGATTTTTGGTTAGCACCCAAGCACTTTAACCATTGTGTCTGAAATCAGACTGTTATGAGGGTGATGTTCTTTCTAAAGGCTCTAGGATAATATCCTTTCTTGTGTTTTCCAGACTCTGGTAACCCCTGAAGTTCTTTGATTTGTATCAACATAACTCTATCTTCTGCCTCCATCATGATTTAGGTATCTTCCTTGTACTTCCCTCTCTATGTCTCTTTTCTTGCTATTATATATAGACCACTCATAAAATGATTAGGGCACACCGTAATAATCTTATCTTAACTAATTACATCTGCAATGATCTTATTTCCATGTTCCTAAGTACTGGGAATTAGGACTTGAACATATGTTTTTTGAGGACACAATACAATGTGTAACAGTTATCTTAGTTATCTAGTGCTGCTATCACAGAAATATCACAAGTTGATGACTTTAACACACAAAAATTTATTTTCTAATATTTTAGGAAGATAGAAGTTCAATTTCAGGTTATCAGCTCCAGAGGAGGGCTTTTTCTCTCTGCTGGCTCTGGAGGATAATTATTGTTT
>NW_006922238.1:1241894-1243168 GCF_000298275.1 Orycteropus afer afer
TTTTTTTTTTTTTTTCTTCTTCTTCAAAGTCCCATGGTAGGTATTTCCTATGAGGCAGAAGTCAGATATATCTCCTCTCTCCAATCTTTTTACCTGTTCTGACATCAGCCATCCTTCCCAAGTTACTCTCTACTTCTCTGCTAAGTTCAATAATTTGTAGTAATGGCAAAACAAAACTCACAGACAATACTCATAATTATAGAGTTTATTATAGAAGTGAAAGGATCAGGATCACTAACAACTCAGATAGTCTTTGATAAGCAAAGTTTCTCAGCCATACCCACAGACAAGCCTCTGTCTGGCTCTCATTTTTTGGCCTCTTAGCCTCACCTCCATGTTGCTCAGGCAAGTGTTACAAAGCTCTTTAATTTCACTAAGTATTGAGAAGCACTCCACTCCACCAGTAAACTACAACTTGATGACACTCAGCTCTCTCTCTCACTCTTTGGGTTGACCAGTCTAGCTCCACAAACGCCTGGAGGCACCACATTCTGCCAGTAAGCTTCCTGCCTGAAGATATTCAGCTCTCTCACTCTATGGGTTGTTAAACACACTGTAGTCACCTGTTTCAATGGGTAAAGAAGTTCACTTCACCATATCCTGCCTGTCTCCTTGTTCTGCTGGCCACCTTGGACTATCTTTGGTGTTAGAGTTCCCAGTTCTCTCTTTGTCTCCTGAGTCTAAGAGTTTATCAGTGCAAGGACTCCTGGTCCAAACAATGCGATCCCATCTTGTCTCTTCTTTTTGGTGGCAATGAGGTAGCCCCAGATGTTCCTTGATTTGCAGCAGCATAACCCTATCCTCTGTCTTCCTTGTATCTCCCTTTCTTGTCTCTTTTCTTCCTATTATCAGTAGGCCCATCATAAAGAGATTAGGACAAACCTTAATAATCTTCTCCTAACAATTAAATTTGAAAGGATCCTATTTCCACATTCTCAGGAACTAAGGATTAAGACTTATACTTACACAATAAAACCTATAACAGTCTTCCTTCTGGACCCCAAGTTTCATATCATTCTCATTTGTGAAATACATGACTCTACCCCTGTATCTCCCCAAAATTCATAATCTATTTCATCATTAATTCCAATTCTACAATCTTGTATTTTAAATTATGCAAATCAGGTATGGGTGAGACTCAGCATTATCCGTTTTAGGGAAATATTTTTCTCCATCTATAGATATGTACTCTGGTAGCATAGTGTCTAAGGTACTTGACTGCTAACCAGAAGGCTGGTGGTTCAAACCCACCAGCCACTCCTTGGAAGGAAGGT
>NW_006922238.1:1243837-1252350 GCF_000298275.1 Orycteropus afer afer
CTTTCGAGGAGTGGCTGGTGGGTTTGAACCGCCATCCTTCTGGTTAGCAGTCAAATGCCTTAGACACTACGCTACCAGAGCTCCTATAAGAAAAGGTGTTGTTGTTGTTGTTATGTGCCATCAAGTCAGACCCAACTCATAGCGACCCCTCCTTGGGTTGCTGAGGCAGTATCACTATGGAAGTAGATTGCCCCATCTCCCTTCTGAGGAGTGGCTGGTGGGTTTGAACTACCAGCCTTCTGGTTAGCAGTCAAGTGCCTTAGGCACTAGATAGCATAGACAATATTGCAGAGCTAGAGTTATATTTCTTTATTCTCAAACACACAATTTTCTAATCGACTTCAGTCTATTCCTAATTTGCAAAGAACATAGTAACGAGATCATGTATCTTGACATTATAACACATTGTTTCTCCCATGCATGTAAATGTATAGAACAAATTCATTTTTCAGTGGAATGGGGCACCACCTTGTTTTCATCTCTGGGTTTGGAGATTCATTATTAGTTATCATCCATAGCACTGTATGGACATTCTTTTCAAACACTAACCTCCCTCTGAAACAGTGTCCTTGAAGTGACCAAATGCCACATTATGCAACCTTTTTTGAATGTATGTAAAGAACCTCATGCTTCTAATGACTCTTCTTCACAGACTTTAGAAAATAAAGGAATGACTCATGGACTTTTCACCGCTACGAAGAATCCTGGGATAAATTAGACCAGGAGTCAATAAACTTTCTCTTTAAAGGGCTAGAAAAATATTTTAGGCTTTGCAGCCACAAGTAGTCCCTGCTGCAACTACTTAACTCTGCCATTGTGGTGTGAAAGCAGCCATGGATACTACTTAAATGAATGGGTTTGGCTCTGTTCCAATACAATTTATTTGCAAAAAAGCAGCACACAGGTTATAGTTTGCTGATTCCTAAATGAGATTACAAGATTGCTGTGCATTTTGTATACAAGGAGTTGCATAGTAAGTATTTAAAAGATAACTCAGATAAAATAAAAATAATCATTGTAGATTTTTAACTTTGTTTTCTTTTGGTTTGCATTAACAATGTTTTAATAGTTCTATAAAACCGACTAAGGAGCTCTGGTGGTCTAGTGGATAAGGCACTTGACTGCTAACTGGAAGTTTAGAGGTTCAAGCCCACCAGCCACTTTGTGGAAGGAAATAGTGCTATCTACTTCCCTAAAGAACCCCAATGGGGGTTGCTATGACTTGGAAAGGACTCAATGGCAGTGAGTTGTTTGTTATTTATATGTGTGTGTGTGTGTGTGTGTGTGTATAACTTACTTGAATAATTAAGTAGGAGAAATTCTTTTTTCTTTTCAATATTTAATGTTGCTAATTGCCAATCTAATAATAAATATTCATTCTTTCAGCCAGGTCATTACCATCCTACACATACACATAAAGTGGCACATACATGAGTCTGCTTTCTTAGTCCAATTGTGAAATTTCCTGCTGTAATTTTATGTATCTTTCTGAAAACTTCACATTCTATAAAATTATGTTACAAATACATGATCAAGTATATGAAAAGGTGTTCAGTGTCACCATAAACTAGGGAAATACAAATAAAAATCACAATGAAATATCACTTTACCCCTACCAAGATGGCTATGATTAAAAAAAAGGAGGGGTTGGTGAGGAAGCTAAACAACAACCTCTGTGGAAACAGTTTGGGAGGGCTTCTTCAAAAATTTAATTATAGAATTATCATACCAGCACAGGAGAACAAACAGATACTTTTACACCAAAGTTCATTGTAGTATTATTCACAATAGATAAAAGATGAATTCTCATCAACATGGAATGGACAAACAATATGTAGAACATGCACCCAATGGAATATTGCTGTCATAAATAGAAATGAAGTTCTGTTATATGCTATAACATGCAAAAATCTTGAAAACATTATTGTTAGGTGTCTTCAAGTTGAATTACACTCATAGTGACCCTATGCACTAAAGGACAAAATACTATCTGGTCCTGCATCATCCTCATGATCTTTGCTATAATTCAGCTCATTCCGGTAGCCACTATGTCAGTCTATCTCATTGAGGGTCTTCCCCTTTTTCATTGACCCTCTACTTTACCAAGCATGATATCCTTCTTCAGGGATTGGTCCTGTCTGACAACATGAGCAATGTACGTGAGAAGAAGTCTGGCTATTTTTCTTCTAAGGAGAATTCTGACTGTACTTCTTCCAAGACACATTTCCTTTTCTTCCTGGCAGCCCATCCTATTTGCAACACTTTTTGCTAACACCACAATTCAAATGCATCAATTCTTTTTTGGTCATTCTTATTTATTTTAAAGCTCTCTCATGCATATGTGGCTATTTAAAATACTGTGGCTTGAGAAAAGCACAACTTAGTATTCAAAGTGACATATTTACTCTTTAACACTCTAAAGAGGTCTGCCTAAGGCACTTGACTGCTAACCAGAAGGCTGGAGGTTCAAACCCACCAGCCACTCCTCGGAAGGAAGGTTGGACAATCTACTCCTGTAGTGATACTGCCTCGGAAACCCAAGAAGGGGTCGCTATGAGTTGGGTCAGACTAGATGACACATAACAACAACAACAACAGCAACATAAGTTGTCTGACTTCTTGAGTGCTGCTTCCATGTGTATTGATAGGAGATCCAAATGAAGTGAAATCCTTAACAACTTCATTTTTTTTTCTCCATTTAGCATGATGTTACTTATTGGTTCAATTGTACGGATTTTGTTTCCTTAATGTGGAGGTGTGATCCATACTGAACGCTACAGGTTTTAACGTTTATCAGGTGCTTCAAGTCTTCTTAACTTTCAGAAAGCAAGTTGTGTCATTTGTATATACAGGTAATTACTGAGTCATCCTCTAATCCTCATGCTGTGTTTGTCATACAATCGTCTCCTTGGATTATTTGCTCAACATACAGATTGAATAGCACAGTGAAAGGATACAGCCCTAATACACACCTTCCTTGATTTAAAATCATGAAATATCCCTTTGTTTTGTTTTAATAACTGCCTCTTGGTCTGTGTACAGGTTCCACAACAGCACATTAAGTGTCTTGGAATGCCCATTTTTCGCAATATTATCCATAATTTGTTTGGATCCATACAGTCAAATGTCTTTGCATAGTCAATAAAACACTGGTAAACAACTTGTATTTTTTCCTCTCAGCCAAGATCCAAGTGGTCATTGGTGCACAGTAGTATGCCTATTGCATATACTCCTCTGAATCCAGCTTGAACTTCTGGCAGTTCCCTGCCAATATACTGTTACAACCATTTTTGAATTTTTTTTAGCAAAATTTTACTGGCGTGTGATATTAATTATATTGTTCAATAATTTTTCATTCTATTGGAATGGTCACAAATATGGATTTCTTCCAGTTGATTTGTTATCCTGGGGGAAGAAACCTCCTTTTTCCTGAGCCTCGCCCTACTACTGAAAAGAATCTTCACGAGTGACTCATCTAAGAACAAATAAAAAAAAACAGTGGTATTCTACAGTGGAGGGTTGACAAATTAATTTAACCAGGTGTCAATCACACAATCATGCAAGCCTTTATTGAAAGGTAGAGTACCCTTCTGTAGGAGAAATGACTTCTCCCCATGAGTGTGAAGGGTCATTAAAAGTAACAGCTGTTTCCAAAAAGAATAGAGACAGGTCTTTCCTGGCGGAATGTAAAGAGGACAAGCCTCCTGACTTAAGGGTTTTGTTTGTTTGTTTGTTTGTTTTTATATACACTTCCTGAAATAGGCATTCTTAGAGCGGGGCTGGGCCTCTTGAGTGACAGGACCCTGATTAATTGGCCAAATCTTACAGGCAGTCAGTTGCAGATGTTAACTCATTAGGCTTCTTAAATATTCTGAGGTCTGTGGTTGTCCTGCTTAATTTTAGTTGACTAAATCTCCCAGGTGATTGTGAGAGCTTACAGGTGTTAACTTATGAACCTTCTTAAATATGCTGCCTCCTTCCCTTTTCTCCTCCTTTATGGCCTACCCTCAGGCCAACCCTACTGTTCTATCTTTCCGCCTATCATTTCCTGGATAACAAGTTGGCCAGGTAGTTATCCTTCACATTTCTTGACATAAATGAAAGAGTGGATCAAGTACTTCATTCATTTGTTGAGACACCTTATCCCTTCAATTCCAGGAGCGTTCTTTTTCACCAGTTCCTTCAGTGCAACTTGGACTTCTTCCTTCAATAACATTGGTTCTTGATCATTTGCTACCTACTGAAATGGTTCAATGTCGACCAATTCTTTTTATATGGTGACTCTGTGCATTCTTTCCATCTTCTTTGAATGGAGCTCTGGTGGTATAGTGCCTAAGAGATTTGACTGCTAACCAGAAGGTTGGTGGTTCAAACCCACCAGACACTCCATGGAAGGAAGACTGGACAATCTATGTCCATAAAACTTTACTGCATCAGAAACAAGAGAGCCTCTATGAGTGGGAATCAACTTGATGACAGTGAGTTATTTATTTATTTATGTTTCTTGCATCATTCAATGCTTTGTCCATTTGTTATTGTTGTTGTTATGTGCCGTTGAGTAGTCCCCAACTCATAGCGACCCCTCCTTGGGTTTCCGAGGCAGTATCACTACGGAAGTAGATTGCCCAACCTTCCTTCCGAGGAGTGGCTGGTGGGTTTGACCCGCCAGCCTTCTGGTTAGCAGTCAAGTGCCTTAGGTACTATGCTACCAGAGCTCCTAAGAATAATAATAAAAAGGACAAAAATATTAGCCTTCTGGTTATCAGTCAAGTATTTTAGGCACTATGCTACCAGAGCTCCCATAGAATCTTTCAATATTACAACTCAAGGTTTGAATTTTTCATCAGTTCTTTCAGCTTGAGAAATGTTGAGCCTGTTATTCCTTTTTGTTTTTCTAACTCCAGGTCTTTGCACATTTCATTATAATACTTCATTTTGTCTTTCAGAGCCACTCTTTGCAATTTTCTCTACAAGTCTTTCATTTAACCATTTCCTCCATTTATTTTAGCTATTCTCCATTCAAAACAAATGTTCAGAGTCTCTTCTGGTGTCGATTTGGGTCTTCTCTTCCTTTTCTTTCTTTTTAATGACCTTTTGCTTTCTTCATGTGTAATGTTTTTGATGTTATTACATAGCTCTTTTGTTCTTTTGTCATTGGTGTTCAATCTATCAAATCTATTCTTCAGATGGCCCCTAAATTCAAGTGGTCTATGATCACTGCTATGTTTTGGTTCTTGTAGTCTTGCTTTAACTTTCTTCAGCTTCAACTCAAACTTTCATAGGAGTAATTGATGGTCTATTGCACAGTCAACTTCTAGTCTTGTTTTGACTGATGATATTGAACTTCCCCATCAACAAATAAAGTTGATTTGATTCCTATATTCATCTGGCAAGGTACATGTGCATAACTGCTGTTTATGTCATTAAGAAAAGGTATTTGGCATGAATAAGTCATTGGTCATGCAATAACATATCATGCAGTCTCTGGTATAATTTCTTTCACCAAGGCCATATTTTCCAACTACTGATGCTTCTTGTTTTTTTTCTAAATTTTGCATTCCAATTACCAGTAATTATCAATGCAGCTTGAGTGCATGTTGGTGAATTTTAGACTGCAGAAGTGAGAAAAATTTTCAATGGTATCTTTGGCTTTAGTGGTTGGTGTATAAATTCAAATAGTAGTGGTATTCATTGATTTTCCTTGTAGGAGTATGAAGATTTTCCTACAGCTGACTGGCAGTACTATACTTCAAGATAGATCATGAAATGTTCTTTTTGATGATGAATGTGACATATTCCTATTCAATTTGTCATTCTGGCATAGTAAGTAGACCATATAATAGCTAGTGCCAGTTTACTCTGGTGGTGTACCTAAGGCATTTGACTGCTAACCAGAAGACTGGTGGTTTAAACTCACCAGTCACTCCTCAGAAAGAACTCAGAAAGATGATTGGGACATCCACTTCTGCAGAGATATCATCTCAGAAACCCAAGGTAGGGTAGGGATGAGGTGAATCAACTCGACAACAGTGTTTTTTTTTTTTTTTTTTTTTTTTTCAGTAATGCCTAGGATACTGATCTTCATGCACTCCATTTCATTTGGACAACTTCCAATTTTCCTTGATTCATACTTCATACATTTCAAGTTCCAATTATTAATGAATATTTGTAGAAGTTTCTTCTCAGTTTCAGTTGGTCGTATCAGTAAATGAAGGTCCCTAAAGCTTTATTCCATTTATATCATTAACATTGACTCTACTTTGAGGTGGCAGCTATTTCCCAGTTGTATTTTTGAGTGAATTCCAACTTTAGCATCTAATCTTCCATCACTAAATCTGATAATGTTTCACTGTTATTCATTAAGTTTTCTAGGACTGTATCAGACAATATTTCACTGATATTCATAAAATTTTCAGTGGCCAACTTTTTAGAAGTGGACCAACATGTCCTTCTTCCTACTCTTAGTCTGGAAGCTCCACTGATACCTGTCCACCATGGCTGGCTCTGCTGGAATTTGAAATACTAAAGGCATAGCTTTTAACGGCACAGCAACATGCAAGCCACCACTTTATGCCAACTGACAGAACATTACACTGACCAAAATGAGACTGTCATAAAAAGGCATGTATTTTATGATACCATTTATGAAATATCTACAATAGGCAAACTTATGGAAAACAAAGTTTATCAGTGATTACCAGGGGCAACATGGTGGGGGGGATTAGGTTGGCTTTGCTTAGTGGGTTATGAACTTGTATTAAAGGTGATTTAAAATTTGGAAATAATATTGATGGTTGCACAGAGTGATTAATGTAATTACTGTCCCTGAATTTTACATATAAAAATGTTGAAATGGCAAATATTTTGTGATATACATATCCACAATTGAAAGACAATAGCATTTGTAGGGATTTGATATCATCAACCAAACTAGGGTATTTAAATTACAAAAAAAAAAAAAAAAAAGCCTCACTGCCCTCGAGTCAGATCTGACTCATAGTGACCCCATTATGAATTGACCATTCTTCCTTCCTTGGAGTGGCTTGTGGGTTTGAACCACCAGCCTTCTGGTTAACAGTCAAATGGCTTAGGCACTATGCCTCCAGAGCTCCCAGCTAGGATATTTAGAGAATGAGAAAGGAATAAACTACAAAGAGCATAAACCAATACTATGAAGGACCATCTAGACTTATGATAACCTTAATTATGGGAATCAAATCAAAGGAAGCTCTTCTCAGAATATATGTATATCTTTACTAAAGTGGTAAGATAAGAACAAATTGGTTCTTGGACTAATTAGTTAAGCTGCTCAGCAGAGATAAGGACTATATTTCAGATGTTAAATAGATTTGAAAGCAACAATAGAAAAGTCTTGACAGCAATTTACTTAGAGTCAAGTTCACTCAGCTGTAGAAAGGATGCAGATAAAGTAGATCCCTGAATCAGTGAAGTTGTCATTAAGGTCAGCACTGTAGTCTGTGAAACCTTTCAGCAGTCAGGAGTTGTACAAGGCTGAGGGTAAACCTCCCTGTGGAAGAAACTCCAGGGACAGGTAGTCATTTTTAATTTGTTAAAATACAGGCAAAAGTGGTCTGGCTGCAGTAAAATGCATTGCCATTTCCTGCTGGAAGTTACAACTGTGCTTCCATTATATTCTCTTGCTTGGGAAAGATTGTGAAAGAATCAATGTGATTTCTACATGTTACCGACATTGTTTCCCTATTTTGCAATTTTACATGAGAATTCATATTATATATAATATATACAATATTAATATAGGCTTTATTTTCTTTATTTTCCTGCAATTCCAGGTAAAATAATATATTGAATTAACGTTTTCTTTTTCAATAGAAAATCATAGTACCATATGCAGTTGTAAGAAACAACAGTTTTCGTGTACACCTTGCTTTATTTTTTGGCAGTAGTAACATTTTGCAAAATATCATAACTAGAATAATATCATAACCTAGATATTGACATCAATCTTATTAGAATTTCCTCAGTTTTACTTGTTGAAAAGCTACATCTTTAGTCCATTTAAATTGTTCTGTGTGCTTTATCAAACATTTATGTGGTCTATTTCTGAGCCCTTTATTCTGTGTTACTTATCTGTATCTATCCCTTCACTGAAGTCACCTTCTCTTCATTAAGTAGAGTAATTCATCCCACTTAATTTATTTTGTCAAAAATGTGTTAGCTATTCTGTGAAATGTAATTTTCCATATAAATTTTAGAATAATTACCTATGTCAAAGAAACCTATGTTGTACATAAAATTGCTAGAGTAGGAACCAACTCAAAGGCTCGTAACAACAACTAGATAGTCCCTCTTGGATTTTGTGAGCAATTTCATTAAAAATACAGATATTGATATTTCTCCTGTGTTGAATCATCCCAATTCAGGATTTTGTAATTTTCAATATAAAAACCAAACTCATTACCATGGAGTTGGACCTGACTCATAGCGACCACTCTTTGGGTTTCCAAGGTGGTATCACTGCAGAAGTAGGTTAC
>NW_006922238.1:1252945-1254682 GCF_000298275.1 Orycteropus afer afer
GGGTTTGAACCACCAGCCTTCTGGTTAGCAGTCAAGTGCCTTAGGCACTACTCTACCAGAGATCCTATATATTGATATGGTGGGTTAACTTGATTAATATTTGAATGTTGAACCAGACTTGCATGTTGAGAATAAACCTTACTTGGTTGTTGTTGTTGTTGTTAGATGCTATCAAGTAGGCTTCAACTCTTAAAGATCCTATGCACAGTAGAACGTAGAATCCTGGTCCTGTGTCAGCTTCACAATTATGCTATACCTGACCCCATCATTGCAGCCATTGTGTCTATCCATATCATTGAGGGCCTTCCCCTTCTTTGTTGACCCTCCACTTCACCAAGCATGATATCCTTCTACAGGGAATGGTTCCTTCTGACAACATGACCAAAGTACATGAGACCAAATCTGGCCATTCTTGCTTACAAGGAGCATTCTGGCTGCACTTCCTCCAGGACAGATTTGTTAGTCCTTTTAGCAGACCATGGTGCTCTTAGCATTAGTCTCCAACATTATAACTCAAAAACATCCATTCTTCTTTGATTTTCTTTTTCTTCATACAACATTCATATGAATAAGAGGTAATTGAAAATTCCATGGTTTGGGTTAGGTGGACCTTAGTTTTCAAGGCAACATATTTGTTTTTCATCACTTGAAAGAGGTCCTTGACAGCAGATTTTCCCAATGCAATATGTTGTCTGATGTTTTGATGGCTGCTTGCACTGGCGTTGGTTGTATAACCAAGTAATATGAAGCCCTTGGCAACTTCAATCTTTTCTCTATCTATCGTGATTTTGCTTATTGGTCCAGTTGTGAGGATTTTTCTTTTCTTTATACTGTGGTATAATACATACTGCAGATTATAGTCATTAATTTTCATCAGTAAGTGCTTCAAGTCATCCTCACTTTCAGCAAACAAAGTTGTGTCATTTGCATATCTCAGGTTGTTAGTGAGTCTTCCTCCAACCCTGATGGCAAGTTCTTCTTCATATAATCCAGCTTCTCAGATTACTTGATCAGCATACAAGTTGAATAAATATGGTGAAAGGATACAGCCTTGACACACTCCCTTCTTGATCTTGAACCCTGCAGTATCCCCTTGTTCTGTTTGAATGACACCCTGTCAATCTATGTACAGATTCTTCTTGAATACAATCAAATGTTCTGGAATTCTTATTCTTCTCAATGTTATCCATAATTTGTTATGATCCACAAAATTAAGTGCTTTTGCATAGTCAATAAAATATAAGCAAACACCTTTCTGGTATTCTTTGCTTTCAGCTAAGATCCATTTGACATCAGCAATGATATCCCTCATTCTCCATCCTCTTCTGAATCCAGCTTGCATTTCTGGAAGTTCTCTGTCAATATACAGCTGCAACTGTTTTTGAATTATCTTCAGTAAGATTTTACTTCTGTGCAATATTAATGATATTGTTTGATAATTTCCACATTGTGTGGGATCACCTTTCTTTGAAATGGGAACAATGGATCTCTTGAAATGGATCTCTTCCAGTCAGTTGGCCAGGTAGTTGTCTTCCAAATCTCTTGGCAAAGCCAAGTTCCTCCAGTGAGGCATCTATTTGTCGAAACATCACCATGGCTATTCTGTCAATTCCTGGAGACTTGTTCTTTGCCAATTCTTTCAGTACAGCTTTGACTTCTTCCTTCAAAACCATTGGTTCTTGATCATATGCCACCTCCTGAAATGGATGAACATCAACCAATTTTTTTGGTACAGTG
>NW_006922238.1:1254960-1268269 GCF_000298275.1 Orycteropus afer afer
ATGTGAAAAGGGCATCCTCTCTTCTCCTGTAACTTCATGAGGGGAAGTTTAGGGAGAATACCATCAACTGCCCAAGGCTGGTTCTTATGAGGCAGACAAGCCACTACCCTCCAGCCTTTTATCAATTCTGACACCAACTATCCCTCCCATGGCACTTACTACTTCTCTGCTGGGTTTGAAAGCTCATTACAATAGCCACACTGAACTCACAGACAATATTTACAATTATGAGGCTTATTAGTAAAGGAACAGTTTACAATTGAGTTCTTCAATCAGAACAACCTTCTTTCTGACATGCCTGAAGGCATGCCTCTCTATGGCCCTTGGCCTCTCTGCCTGGGCTCAGCCCTACACAGGCAAGTGTTACAAAGCTTTTTTAGTTCTGCTGATAGATACACACCCCTAAGTGCACCCTACTCCACCAGCAATTCTGCCCACACTCAGGCACTGAGCTTTCCTACTCCAAGGGCAGACAAACTAACTCCTCTGTCTCATGTTGGTCTCTTGGTTCTGTTGCCACTGCTACTACTGTTGCCTACATCTCTCTGCCATCTCTCTGTCATTGTCTCATTGCAGAAATCTTGGGTCCAAAGATTTGCTCCACTCCTTGCTCTTCTCTCTTGATGACAATAAAATCTCTCTTTCTGCCTCTAGGGGAGCTCACTTTAAGCCTAGTGAAATGACAAAATTGACTACTCCAACATTAGGGTTCTGTACATCTTATTTCCATGGTGGCACCCCTAAACAGGTTCCATGCACCTTATTCCTTTTACTAACAAGCTATCCAATCTCCTTGGTAGGTCACAAAACCAAAAAACCAAACCCACTGCCATCAATTTGATTCCAACTCATTGTGACGCTCTTAGGTTTCCAAGGTGGTAAATCTTTATGGAAATAGATTGCCCTATCTTTCTGCTATGGAGTGGATGGTGGGTTTGAACCATGAACCTTCTGGTTAGCAGTCAAATGCTTTAGGCACTGCATCACCAAAGCTCTTGGTAGGCCACAAGCACCTCACATTTCCTAGTTCCACTCAGCCATTTGGTGGGAGTCACAAAGACTGTGGAAGAGCCACACTAAGTAATGTACTGTGCTACAGACCACCCCCTGGCTCTTCTAGCCTTTGATCCTTTCATACCTGAAAGATTAACTTCTCCCTTCCAATCATTTTACATATGACCACACCTATGAAAATGTGTAAACTAGCCAGTTTGTGCCTTTATCTCTCTCCGTTTTGGACAGCCAATTTCTAAATTGCCCATCCCTACCAAACCAGTACTTTGAGGAGACAAGCATATTCCTTTCTCTGGAGAATTTCTATTCTGGTTGGAACTTCAAGCATCTGCATCTATAAGCAAAGTCCAGTCCAAAGCAAGACATCATATTGAAGCAATCTGTAACAGCTCACAGTCAAATATCTTCCTCTTCATTAGATTGAGTTCTGGTTAGCTTAGCCCTAGCTATCCAAGTTAGATGGGTGGGTTCCAGCTGCAAACCTGGGCAATCACACACCTCATTGCACTTCAGACAGCCAGATACTTCTCTTTCTCTGTCATCCCTAGCCCCTATGGGCCAGGTCAATGCCTGTAGGCTCAGGGCTCCACAAACATCCCTGCACTTCAGACCACCCAGCCCTTCCTCTATCATATCTAGCATCTGTGGGACAGGTCAACGGTGCCAAATTCAGCCCAATTTGTTGCTGCACCTCCTGAACTTCCACTTTTCAAGTGAACCAGACGATCATCACAAGCAAGAGATATACCAGGCTAGTCACATGCCAGCTTTCTTTAACTTCTGGTCCTGGAAGAATTTTTCTCAAGAATTTTTCTTCTGCCTAAATGAAGCCAGAAGAAAGTTGAAATTCTTTTTTTTTTTTTTTCTTTTTCTTCTTTGAAGGTCTTTCCTTCAAATACAAATCTGTTCTCTCAACAGTCTTGGGCAGTCTTAATTTCTTTTCAAATGCAAATTTACTGGATGGGGCTCAGGTTTTCTACTTAAGCCCCTAATACTCTGTACATAAAAACCAAACCAAACTCACTGCCATTGAGTCAGATCCAACTCATAGTGACCCCTCCTTGTGTTCCTGAGGCTGTATCACTATGGAAGTAGATTACTCAACCTTCTTTCCAAGGAGTGGCTGGTGGGTTTGAACCACCAGCCTTCTGATTGGCAGTCAAATGCCTTAGGCACTCACCATCTGAGCTCCCGATATTCTGTACGTGGGGCTACTGTATTAAAACCAACAGCTTGCATTTCTTCCAGGCAAATTCTATTTTCCTTTTTAGTATATCCATCATAGACTTCAGTAAAGTTATATGCTCTCTGTTATCCATACCCAATATTCATTTCTAATATACTGTTTGTAGATTTTCTCCATTGTTTTTTTGTTTTCTGTAGGGTTCTTTTGCTGTTCTTTTTCTAGTTGTTGGAGTTGTAGAGATACAGTGTTGATTTTGTTTCTTTCCTCTTTTTTGATGTATGCATTTATTGCTATAAGCTGATCTCTGAGCCCTGCTTTCACTGTGTCCCACATGTTTTGATATGATGTATCTTCATGCTGGTTTGTTTCCAGGATATATATATATTTTTAATTTCACTTTTTATTTCTTCTATTACCCAGTAGTTTTTGAGCAGTGTATTGTTAAACTTCCACATGTTTGATGTTTTTTCCTTGATTTTCCTATTATTAACTTCTAATGGAAACTCTGGTAGTGTAGTGCCTAAGGCACCTGACTGCTAACCGGAAGGCTGGTGGTTCAAACCCAACAGCCCCTCCTCAGAAGGAAGATGGGGCAATCAACTTCTGTAGTGACTCTGCCTTAGAAACCCAAGGAGGGGTTACTATGAGTCAGGTCAAGCTCGATGGCACATAGCAACAACAAAAATTTTACAGCATTGTGGTCCAAGAAGATGCTTTGTAGTATTTCAATGTTTTTATTTATTTTTATTTTATTTATTTTATTTTTTATTGAGGCTTGTTTTATGTCCTAACATATAATCTATTCTGGAGAAAGATCCCTGTGCTCTGGAGAAGAACATGAATTGTTCTTTTGTTCAGTAGAATGCTCTGCATATGTCTATGAGGTAAAGTTGCTTGATTGTGTTGTTGAGTTTTTTTTTTTTTTTTTTTTCTTCTTTGTCCCTCTTTGAAAGTGGTATGGTAAAGTTTCCTACTACTATGGCAGAATTTTCTATTGTCCCTTTTAATTCAATTAATATTTGCTTCACATATTTTGGAGAACTTTCATTGGTTGCATAAATATTTATTATTATAATGTCTTCTTTGTCAATTGACCCTTTCAGCATCATATAATGTTCTTCTTTGTCTCTTATGTTGTTTTTCACCTTAAAGTCTATTTTATCAGAAATTAATATTGCCATTCCTACTCCTTTTTGGTTATTTTGGCTTGGTATTTTATTCCACCCCTTAACTCTTTTTTTTTTTTCCAATCTTTGTGTCTAAAGTGGGTCTTTTGTAGGCAGTATATCAATGGGTTTTCTTTACTTATCCAATCTGACTGGTTTCACTTCTTTATGGCACTGTCCTCTCATTTTATTCCAAAATATTATTAATATTAGACTTCCATTTGCAAGTTATACAACTGACACCATACTCCTTTAGACCCTTCATATCCAAATGATAAAACTCCCATTATTTCTACTTTGCATAATTTGAAAACTATTCTCAGAAGTTTTCCTCAAGCTAGTACTTGAACATTCTACTCTATTGGTACTAATAGACTGAGGTAGACTAGTGCTGCATAGTGAACGTATCTTTTTATCTAAGGATTATCTGATTATTTTAGTGAATACAAATAGAAAAATTTACATTGGAGATTTCTTTTTATTACTCATTCATTTGAATGACCAGAAAAGCATACATCTATGTAGCATATGCACCATATTTAGATAATAAAACAAAAATTTTTATAAACATTCTTTAAAAAATAAAACTATTTGCTATTTATTAATATGTAAGATTTGCAAAAAAACAACTTACTATTATTAGTAATTTGTCTTACCAATACTTTATTACCTAGTTTTGTTGAAGATGTTGCTCATGCTTTTTGTTTTTCTTTTCCTTTCCCATGCTTTATTAATTGTTCTATTTTCATGATGCACTCCCTATTAAATAATCATTACAATTTTGCCAGAAATTGAAATTTTCTCCAGGAGTGGTCAAGAGAGTTAGTAGAATTTCCTACATAGCCATTATATTTTTCTATATATCCCTTTCTGGATATGCAATCCTTTTGTATGTTAATCGACATAATCTATATTAAAATTCAAGATTTTTTTTTCCCCTAGAATAATCCAATGAAAATAATATACACCTCTGTTGATTGATTTACTAAAATTAGCAGAAATTAAACTTCTCAATTGGAGTATAAAGTTTTTTGGATAAATTAATTGGCACTAAACTGCTAATCAAAAAGTTTGCAGTTCCAATACATACAGTGGTATCTTGGAAATAAAAGCCAGTCAAATTATTTCTGAATGGTCATAATGCTGAAAAGCCAGTAAAGCACAGTTCTACTCTGAAACACATGGGCTTAGTATGAGTCCAGATCAACTCAACTATAACTGGAAACTGGAAAAACTCTTTAGATGACTGTGATAGCTGTAATCTTTGGTTCAATTCTTGGCACAAGAATGTAAGACTTATCTAAACTCAGATATCTTAGATATAGTTTCTGAAATGAGGGTAAATATTTTTCTATGTTATTGACACAAGATGCTTTAAGATAAAACTCATCTACTCATGTGTTCTGACAAGCTTAAGTGTAATAGCATAGTAAACTGTTATCCAATAAGCTTTACGATCATACAGCATGCAATAGTAAGTATTATCATAGAGTTTTTCCCATTATAGGACTAGAGGTATAGTATGATTTTTACTTCAGCATTTGTGGCTGGATTAAAATGCTTATTTCCTTTATTTTATATTTCTCATGAGTTATGTAGAGCTTCTACTTAACAAAAATCAAAACAATGTTGTTATTAAAAAGGTAATTTTAATGATTCTCTCATAGATATATCACTCTGGGAATATTTTATTTATAGTGGTCAACATGAATCCACTGGCATACTGTGGAAAATCAGCACAAATGTATTTTTGATGATGAAGGACCTTTGACCCCAATTAGTCAGGGAAAATTTTTCCTTTATTTCCATAGTTATTAACACTTAATGAGAGTTTCTCATGTCTCAGGCTTTGTTCTCGGTACTTTATACATGTTATTAAATTCAATCTTTATTTTGGAAAATTGATATAATATCCAATTACACATAAAGAAGGTATTAGAAGTTGAAAATGTGAATCAAGTTGTCCAAGCTTCTGCAGTTGTTAAAAATTAGGTGACAGATAGATTTTTACAATTGGAATAAAGACTATTTCCTTTTTTTTCCCCCCTTAGTGGAAACATGAAGCTTGTCTAGAGATAATAACTCCATTAGAAGCCAGACTATGTTAAAAATAAAAATATTAAAAAAATAAAAATAAAAAAAACCTTTAACTATTCTGCTTAAACTATCATCTTTGACTCACATGTATTTTTTAGTTTTTTATTCCCAGCTTATTATTGGAATATGACAACTTCCTTGAAGATGATGAGATTATATGGTAATAGTTTTACTATTATTTATTACTTAAACTTAAGCTGCATTAAATGCAAATCTATTTTCTGGGGGAAAAATGATTTAAAAAAATGTGTGTTGATAATTTCTATGTATAGGTGATATTGTTATGCAGAAAAAAACAAAAATGAACATTTGCTACACTCAGTTTTGACCTGTGGGTACCTCATGTATGTCACAGTAGAACTCTGCTCCACAGGGTATCACTGGCTGAGTTTAAGAAGTAGATCACCAAGTCTTTCCTTCCAGACACCTTTAGGTAGATTTGAATCATCAACCTTTTGATTAGCAGTAAGGGTGTTGAAGTGTTTGTGTCACCCAGTGACATCATTGTTAGTTCTCAAACCAAACTTACCAGCACCAAGTTGATTCTTACTCATAGCAACCCCTGTTCAGTTTCCAAGGCTTTACATCTTTATGGAATCAGATTCTTTCATCTTTCTTCCACAGAGTGACTGATGGATACAACTACTGACCATTTGGTGAACAGTCAAATGTCTTAACCACTATACCAGCAGAGGTTCTTCATTATTATACAGGGATTTAAAAATTGGAATCAGAATACTTATAGCCTTTTTTTTTTTTTAATGGAAAAGAATATCATAGTACATTTAAAAGGTTATTTAAATTATTTCTGTTTATTAATAAAATATTATAGGCCAAATATCAAATACCTTTAGTCATTTAATCTAAGTAAACATGAAAATAAAATTCTCTCTTAAATGAAGTTAAATTAATAGCTATTTCAGATCACCAAGTAGATTGTCACAGCATATTAATGAGAGTTGCTTAGAAATAGATTTCATGAAAATGGTCTAATATAAAATCAATGGTATTCTGGAATTAGTTTTTATTCATTTATTTTACTATTAATTAATTATTTCTTTCTATTCACCCAACCTTTCTACTAAGTTTGTAGTAGACA
Source organism: Orycteropus afer afer (assembly GCF_000298275.1). Classification (NCBI taxonomy): domain Eukaryota; kingdom Metazoa; phylum Chordata; class Mammalia; order Tubulidentata; family Orycteropodidae; genus Orycteropus; species Orycteropus afer. Next base: position 1,261,523 of record NW_006922238.1, read on the forward strand.
TATTTTAAGGTCAGATAACTTATTGACAAGAATAATTATCCCTTCAGGCATATTTCCACCTCTTGTCTGTCAGTTTATCACACTGTAGTGGCTTGCATATTGCTGTGATTCTGGATGCTATCCCATCAGCATTTCAAATACCTTCAGGGTCACCCACAGTAGATAGGGTTCAGCAGAGCTCCCAGACTAAACCAGACTAGGAATTAGATGCTGGTGATCTAATTCTGGAAAAAAAAATGGCCAGTGAAAATCTAATAGCAGAGGAATATTATCTGATTTAGTGTCAAACAATGAGCCCCTCAGGTTGGAAGATATTCAAAATACTACTGGGGAATAGCTGCTTTGGCAAACTGGAGTTGATCTTAATGAGATGGAGTAAAGATTTGGGGATCTTCATTTGCTGATATGGCATAACTCAAAATGAGAAGAAACATCTGCAATCATCCATAACTAATTGGAAGGTAGAATGTACAAAATATGAATCTAAACAAATTAAAAGTCATCAAAAATGAAATTGGATGCATAAAAAATCAATATCCTAGGCATTAGTGAGCTGAAATGGACAGGTATGGGCCATTTTGAATCAAACAATCATATAATCTCCTTTTCTGGGAATGACAAATTGAAGGTGAATGGTGTCACATTCATGATCAGAAAGATTTCAAGATCTATCCAAAAGTACAACTCTCTAAATGATAGGATAATATCCATATGGATATGAGGAAAATCAGTTAATACAATAATTATTCAAATTTATACACCAACCACTAATGGCAAAATTGAAGAAATTGAAGATTTTTATGAACTTCTAAAGTCTAAAATTAAACATGTCATAAGATGCATTGGGAGTTACTGGTGATTCTAATCTAAAAGTTGAAAACAAAGAGGATCAGTAGCTACAAAATATAACCTTTGTAAGAGAAAAGAAGCCATAGATCACATGACAGAATTTTATAAGACAGTGACCTATTCATTGCAAACACTTTTTTGATTTGTTTTGTTTTGTTTTTTTAGCAACGTATGTGGTGACTATATACATGGATATCATTGGAGTGACACAGTTGTTGCAACAGTAAGCTCAAAATTAGCTCCAAGTGTGAGGATGGTTTAGGACTGGCCAGTGTTTCATTCGGTTGTATATAGACAGTCTATGAGTCGAAATTGATTGTTAGCATCTAACAAGAACACCAATGATACCAAGCATAATTCTATATCCATGCAAGAAATCAATCATGTAGAGGATTTTGAACTTCTACGGATTAAATTTTATTAGTCAGATAAACTAGATCAGAGAAATCTTGTAATACCCAAACATTCAATAGAAGAGGTATAACTCAATCTAGAATTCACTTAATCTACATTTATATTAAATTTCATAGTTATAGAAGTATATTTATTCAGTAATAAACTTGAAGTGATTAAAAATATAGGTCTGTCTTTAAAAAACAATGTCATTATGCATACCTAGTGACAGGAGTAGCTTTTGAATCTCTTTCATTTCCACAATAACAAATAATTTCTTTGTTAAGTTGTTCATAGTTCAATTTACAAATAGCATTACAATGTGACTCATATATTTTTACCTGATTTTATTAAAGCAGAGATTTAATGTTTTACATTTCAGGGTTACATGCAATAAATGTTATGAGAAACAATAACTTATTTCATTATGGTAAGTTTGTTTATATTCAGGAATCAGCAGACAACTCTTTATTAAACTTAATGGCCACTTGACTTACAAACAGAGTTATTAAAATAAACATCTCAATGCAATGGAGTACTTTTTAAAAATCATGAAAGAAGTTTCTTAGAAATTGTTTTCAACAAGGAAACATATTACCACAATTTAGTGGTAAACACACCTCAAATCCTACCCCTCAATTTAGAAGAGGAAAGTCATAAATTGTATGTAATTTATTTAACATAGATTAGGGAACAAGGATGGAGCATGACCATGCAGTGTTTTGTGCTGTAGTACACAGAGTCATTATGAGTAAGGATTTACTTTATGGCACATAATATAAACAGCAAAGATAAGCAGCACAGAAAAAGAGAACAAGAAAACAACTGGGATTGTAAATTCTCTTTTCGTTTGTTTTTGAATGTAGGTGCTGCATGCCTATGTTCATTCCTGTTGATGCCATGATCAAACCATTGTTATCCTTATATATCACAATTTGTATTTATATAAACCAAAAAAGAACCTAACTAACCGCCGTCGCCTTCCCGTCAGACCCGACTCACAGTGATCTCTCCTTGGGTCTCCAAGGTGGTATCACTAGGGAAGTAGGTTGCCCAAACTTCCTTCCATGGAGTGGCTGGTGGGTTTTAACCACCAGCCTTCTGGTTAGCAGTCAAGTACTTTAGGCACTACACCATATTAATATCTATATTAAAGCACTAAAGAAAATTCAGTAATTACCACAATTTTAAAGTTAAGGCAAGATCCAAACTTCCTTAATATGATTAATTATATTCAGAGTATCAAAGATTAATGTTATTTTACTGAGATAACAAAATAAAAATCCCCTTCCTTACAGAACATAAACAGTTATTAGTGATGCATAATAATAATACTAATAACATTCTGGTTTTACAGTTAAATAAGCTTGACTTTCAATCTAGATTCTCCCATTACAAATATGCAAGTACCTCCATGTCGATCATGACAATGATCATGAGAAAATGTAGGATTGGACCGTGTTTCCCTTTGTTCTATATAGGATTCCTATGAGTCAGAACCCACTCCAGGGCACTTAATAACAACAAAAATAACTCCATATGACTCATTTTCTTTACTGGAAAATGGAAAAAAGTAATTACCTCATGATGTTATTCTTAATATGAACTACTATTGTACATATTCTATATTATGAAATTATTTATAATTCTGACTTTAACAATATTGATATAAAAATTTATACTTTATCCCATTACTAATATGCAAGTAACTCCATGTCAAACATGGCATCAAACATGGCAATGAAACCCAAGGAGGGGTCGCCACCAGAGCTCCTAGAGGAATGTAAAATACATCTCTTATTAAAATGAATCATTCTTACATCTACCATCTTTTCCTTTAATCTGTAAACATATTAGTGGTTTTTCCCTATAAACCATATTTCTTCATTAGCCCTTATGAAATAATATGCAGGTACTTTAGAGCAGTAATAATTTACTATACTTAACATGATGGAAATATCTTTGCCTTTACACTCTTCTTGTAAAACATATATATTATGAACTACCCCTCTTACAAGGTGATGTCAGAGAATGATGTTTTTTTTATTTATTTATACCTCTCTTTTCTTTCCCAAATGTGTGTTATTTACAGACATATTATCTACACAATGATATACAAAAAAAAAAAAACAAAAAAAAAAAATCACCATAGCATCGGTTCTCATTTATAGTGACCTTATGTATAACAGAACCAAACATTGCTCAGGTCTTTCCACATTTTCATAATCATTAATGTATTTGAGCTCATTGTTGCAGCCTCTGTGTCAATCCTTGTCATTGAAGATCTTCTTTTTCTCTGTCCTACCAAGCATGATGTCCTTCTTCAGGAACTGATGACTTCTGATAAAATGTCCAAAGTATATGAAACAAAGTTTTGCCATCTTTGCTTCAAAGGAACATTCTGGCTGTATGTATTTCAAATTGGATTTTTTATTCTTTTTGCACTCCATGCTAATATCCAATATTCTTCACCAACACCATTTTTCAAATGCATCAATTCTTCTTTGTTCTTCCTTATTTATTGTTCAGCATGCATAAGGGGCAACTGAAAATACTTTGGCTTGAGGTAGGCTCCCTTTAGTCCTCAAAGTGACATGTTCATTTTTAACACTTCCAGGAAGACGTTTGAAGCAGATTTGCTCAATCAATATGTCCATTGATTCCTGGACTGCTGCTTCCATGAGCAGTGATTGAGGATCCAAGTGAAATTAAATCCTTGACAACTTCAATATTTCTTCATTTATCATCATGCTGCTGACAGGCCCAGTTGTGAGGATTTTTTGTTTTCTTTATATTGAGCTGTAATCCATACTGAAAACTCTTATGTCATGATCTTCATCAGTAAATGCTTCAAGTCCTCTATACACTCATTAAGCAATGTTGTGCCATCTGCATATTGCGTACTGTTAATGCTATGTTCTTCTTCATATATTACAGCTTCTTGGGTATGCTCAGCATACAGATTTAATATTACGGTGAAAGAATAAACATTGACATATACACTTTCTGAATTAAAACACACAGTATACCTTTTCTTTGTTTGAAAAACTGTCTTTTCTTCCATGTACATGTACTACATAAGCACAATTAAATGTTCTGGAAGACTTATTGTTTTAAATGTTATCCATAATTTATGATCTGCATAGTTGATTGCTGGTGCATAGTCAATAAAACACAGATAAACATGTTTCTGATATCTTCTATTTTTGTCAAAGATCCATCTGACATCAGATGGATCATTCCACATCCTTTTCTGAATTTCTAGCAATGCCTTGTTGATATAGTGATACAATCAGTTTTGAATTATCTTCAGCAAAACTTTACTTGTGGGCAATTTTGAAGATATTGTTCAATAATTTCTGCATTATGGTTAGTCACCTTTCTTCAGAATTGACAGAAATATGGATATCTTCTAATATATTGACCAAGTAGCTGTCTTCCAAATTTCTTGCCATAGACAAGTTAACACATCCAATGTTGCGTCTATTTGTTGAAACATCTCAGTTGGCATCCCATCAATTCCTAGATCCTTGTTTTACACAATTGCCCTCAGTGTAGGTTGGACTTGTTCCTTCAGTACTACCATTTCTTCATCATATACTACCTCTTGGAATGGATGAAAATTTACCAATTCTTTCTAGAACAGTGACTGTATATTCTTTCTATGGTTTTTGATGCTTCCTGCATCATTCCATATATTCCCATAGAAACTTCCAATATTGCAACTCTAGAATTGAATTCTTCCCTCAGGTCCTTCAGCTTGCTAAATGTTGAGTGTGTTCTTCCCTTTCAGTTTTCTAACTCCAGGTAGTTGCACATGTCATTATAATATTTTACTTTGTCTTCTGGGGCTGCCTTTAGGAATCTTTTGTTCAGTTATTTTTACTTTATTATTTCTTCCATTCACTTAGCTACTTTCTGTTCAAGAGGAGTTTTCAGAGTCTCTTTTGACATCTATTTTGGATTTTTATTTGTTTCTTATCTTTTTAATGGTCTTTTGCTTTCTTCATGTATGGTATCTCTGATGTCATCCCACAAATGATCCAGTTTCAGTCAAGAGTGTCCAATGTATCAAATCTATTCTTAAGATGATCTCAAAATTCAAGTTGGATATATTCAAGATCACATATTGGCTAAAGTTTTGGACTTCTAATTTTCTTCAGCTTCACCTTGAACTTACAAAGCAGCAAATGATGGTTTGTTCTACAATTCATCCCTGGCTTTGTCCTGATTGATGATTTTGAGTTTCTCCATTTTCTCTTTCCACAGATGTAACAAACTTGATTCTTGTCTATTCTGTCTGGTGAGGTTCCCATGTATAGTCACTGTTCATGCTGGAAAAAGATATTTGCAATAGGTCATTGGTTTTGAAAATCATATCATGTAATCTCCAGTGCCATTTTTATCCTCATGGCCATAGTGTTCAACAACTGGTCCTTCTTCATTATTTCCAATTTTTGCATTCCAATCACTAATAGCTGTTAATGCATGTTTGATCAATTTCAGACTGCAAAAGTTGGTAAAAATCTTCAATTTCTTCATTTTTGTTATTAGTGTTTGGTGTGTAAAAAACAAAATTAAACTCACTGCTGTCGAGTTGATTCCACTCATAGCAACCTCTCCTTGGGTTTCTGAGGTGGTATCTCTATGGACCTAGATTGCCCAATCTTCTTTCCGAGGAGTGGCTGGTGGGTTTGAACCACCAGCTTTCTGGCTGGCAGTCAAATGCCTTAGGCACTAGGTCACTAGAACTCCATTGGTGTGTTAAGTTAAATAATTTTCATATTAACTGGTCTTCCTTGTAGATGGATGTATGGATATTATGCTATCACTGACACCTTTGTACTTCAGGATACAAAAAAACCAAACTCACTGCTGTCGAGTGGATCATGACTCATAGCAAGCCCTCCTTGGGTTTCCAAGGCAGTATCTTTACTGAAGTAGATTGCCCAATCTTTCTTCCTAGGAGTGGATGGTGAGTATTTCACGGTGGATCTTGAAATGTCAATTTTCATGATGAACACAATTAGTCATTCCCAGCATATGCTTATCCAATTCAAAATGGTCAATATCAGTCCATTTCAGGTCACTAATGTCTGAGATATCTATCTTCAAGTATTCCATTTCATTTTTTATAACTTTCAATTTTCCTATATTCATACTTCATAAATTACACATTCCGGTTATTGATGGATGTTTGTAGCTGCTTTTTCTCATTTTCATTTGTGGAATATGCACACACACACACACACAAAGAGAGAGAAACATCCTAAAAAACACAATAGTTGTAAGTGAAACAGAAGTGGAAGAATATTTTTGGTATTTTTGATCTGATAGTTTATCAAGAGTCAGTTGTCTTTGTTGGTAGGTGCCATCGAGTCAGCTGTGACTCATAACAACCCTATGTACAATAGAATGAAACACTGCCTGGTCTTGCGCTAGCCTCACAATCCTCATTATATCTGAGACTATTGTAGCAGCCGCTGTGTCAATCCATCTCATTGA
>NW_006922238.1:1271651-1274755 GCF_000298275.1 Orycteropus afer afer
AACTTCATTGAAATAGTCTCTCACAGTTTCCTCCCATGCTATACCTGAGCCCATCATTGCAGCAACTGTGTCAATCCATCACATTGAGGGTCTTCCCCTTTTTCACTATCCCTCCATTCTGCCAAGCTTGATATCCTTCTCCAAGGAGTTTTCTCTTCTGAAATATGATTGTTTTGGTTACCTTGTGCCATACAGAAATACCACAGGTGGATGACTTTAACAAACAGGAGTTTATTCTCTCACAGTTTAGGAAGCCAGAAATCAGAGTTCAAAGGGCCAAGCTCTAAGGCCTGGGTGAAAGCCTCTTGACCTTGTGTTTCAGTGTTGCCTTTTGCTCCCAGCTCACTTAATCAAGCTGGAGGCTTTTCTTTACTCAGACAGCCACTGGCTGCTGAGGCTGGCAAACCCAGTGTCAGTAAGTAAAAAGGCACAGTCCCAATATTACCAAACAACATGGCAGGCCACAAGTTCAAGTCCAGAGATAGTTCCAACATGGGCAGGAAACATGTCAGGCTGCTAAAATGAAAACTTGGCTATATGCAGGGTCCAAGCATGCCAAAAAGATATAGACAATTCCCAAAGCTTCTCCTTATATACTGGGAGCAGACCACATCCTTAATGCAGCTACTCAGCTGCTCCTGGCAGATTCCACCATGGAGTTGATTGCCAGTATCACCATGGGGAATAACTACAATCAGCTGCCCAGCTACTCAAAACCAGGCTCAGCCAAGTTGACATATAACCTTAACCACCACAATGGCCAAAGTAAATGAGATGAAATCTGGCCATTCTTGGTTCCAAGGAGGATACTAGTTGCACTTCTTCCAGGACAGATTTGTTCCTTCTTCTGTCAGTCCATGATAATTTCAGTTTTCTTCACCAACACCACAACTCAAAAGCATCAGCTCTTCTTTGGTCTTCCTTATTCATTGTCCTGCTTTCACATGCCTATGAGGCTATTGAAAATACCATGGTTTGGGTTAGACGTACCTTAGTCTTCAAAGAAATAATTGCTAAAACATGCAATTGAATCTCTTGTGTCTTATCACACTAATTGCATGAACTCTGAGGTCTGAGGTGCATGCATGACCCCGTACCTATAAACTACAGAGTGGAGTTATTTTTTAATTTATTACTTCCTTCAAATGACTCTGCCTTAGTAGGGAGCAGAGATTATTATTACTATCAAGTGACCTTGTTAGGAGTGTATCTTGTCTTGGAAAATTTTCTTTTATGTTCTGCAATTGTGACACAGATGAAGAAAGTAATGTTATAATTATTTTGTAGATATTCATTGTAAGCAAGCCTTTGTATTCTTTTTATGATTTCTACCATTTCTTCTCTAACCTCCTCAAGTTAACCTCATTTTGTCATAATAATAGAATCAACTGTATTTTTTGTCAGGGAGTGATTTTTCATTTTAATCAAAACTTTCTACATGCTATATTTTTTGCTCATATAATTAAAAAGTGTTAATTTTTCCAAGATTCTCTTTCAATTCTATAAATAAACCTTAAAGCAAACTGAGTAGGTTGGTTCTCCCAGTGATTAAGTGGTCAATTGCTAACCAAAAGTTCAGTCGTTCCAACCAACAAGTAGCTCTGTAGGAGAAAGATGTGGCATTCTACTTTCATAAAGATTATACCTTTGGAAACTCTAATGAACAGTTTTACCCCTTCCTATAAGGTGTTATAAGTTTGAATCTACTTGATGGTAACAGGTTTTAAATCAAGCTCATTTTTCTTAAATTGTGGCAAATTGGAAAATATATATGTTATAATAATGGAGGAAGCTGGTAGCATAGTGCCTAAGGCACTTGACTGCTAAGCAGAAGGCTGGCAGTTCAAACCCACCAGCCACGCCTTGGAAGGAAGGTTGGACAATCTACTTCCGTAGTGATACTGCCTCAGCAACCCAAGGAGGGGTCGCTATGAGTCAGGTCTGACTCAATGGCATATAACAAGAACAACAACAGAAAGTAGGTAAACTAAATTTTCCTTGATTGTATCCTGTGCAAAATAAATCATGATCCCTAAAAATAATCAAGTGCTACAATAAAGTGTATCCCACACTAGAATTTTAGAATAAATCATTTTGTTGATAGAAATATATCATTAACCAAATAAAAAAAATACTTCTCTGATTTTTCAGGTAATTTAAATATAAACATTTTAGTAACAATTTAATAATGACTCTAAAGACTATATTTTGTCATTGTTTTTGAAGCATGAAATACTTAATAGATAATTAAAGTAGATAACTCATTATTATACACATTTGAGGATCTACTAAAGTCAGGTCAGGGTGATTAAAAAAAAAGTTAACTTCCTATTATATACTGTCAATCTTTATCAAAATACAGAGTTGTACTAATTTCAAGTGATATATCCAGCATATGACAAGCACATATTTGATTTAATAGTCTTAGAAATTTAGGGAATAGTTTTGGTAAAGCAGTTAAAAAAAGAGTTATTTTTGGTATGTTTATTCAGAAATAATGTGATAAACATATATTTTGTTTTAAACTGAGTTATGGCAAAGTGCTTATTTCTTCTTCTTTCTTTTTTGATAAACGACCTATAGTAGACTTCAGCAAAAAGATGGCAAATCTTAAAATTTATTATTGTCAATAGTCTGCATGACCTTTACTTTAACTGCATCTTGGCTGTCAGTAATAATCCAAGGCTGTACTTCCAATGATAAAATGAAAGACTTTGCATATTGAATCTCTGAGTCTCCTTGAAAGTGTTCAGATATCAGAGTCATTTATTCCCATTGTCAGAGCAAGGTCTATTATGAAAGCCCATTTGTCTTTACTTGAAGATGAAGAGTGGAGAAACTCCACTTCTGCCTTGAATCAAGTACTAACTACTTCAGTGTCCTCAGATATATCGATATGGTGACTATCTGTAGGTCTAGGGGTTTCATTTTTATTGTTTGCTCTGGGCACTCTTTCTTTAAGAGTTCTCTTCACCTTTATAATGCAAAATTTAAGTACTACATCAAGTAACACTTTATCACACGCTTGGGAGTCTCCACAGAACTGTTGTTTGTTTTGTTTTAGCTTAAACTGACAGGTTAAAATATATGTAAAATTTAGGAAA
>NW_006922238.1:1275220-1277282 GCF_000298275.1 Orycteropus afer afer
GTAGTGATACTGCCTCGGAAACCCAAGGAGGGGTCGCTATGAGTCGGGGCCGACTGGATGGCATATAACAACAACAACAACAACAACTTTTCACCCTTGACTAATTCAGAACAAACACTTTATTTGGCTGCTTTTCTCTCTACCCCAACAGAAAGAGTTGAGTCCTAGATTTTAGTCTCTGACTTCTTTGAAGGTAAGGAAAGAATTGAAAGAAAGAAAGATTGGAAGGAGTTTAATCTATCAACACACCTGACTCTTAACAATCTGAGCTCAGAAGAATGTGAAAAAATTGTCCAGGCCTTCTCCTAAGCTAATTGGCTTCAAATTATTTATGACCATTGTCACAAAATGAAAGAGAGAAAACCCTACATATTGACTTGCAGTAGTTTCCAACTCATAGAGACCCTATAGGACAGAGTAGAACTGACCTCTAGGGAGTCCTTGACTCTCATCTTTAAGGAAGAAGACTGCTAAATTTTCATCCTGTGGAACAGCTGGTGGGTACAAACCACAGACTTCAGTTAGCATTTAAGCACTCAAGAATCTCAGCAACTAGTTTTCTTGAAAAAAGAGAGAAAGCCACCTCTAAATAATGATGATTTTACATGGCAGTCATTATAGTAAAATATATATTCTAAAATATGACCAATCTGTTAGGGGATAAATTAATAAAAAAGGGGTGGGGCAGGATTTAGAAAACACCGACAAAAATATTTTTATATACTGTAATAAAATTAATTTTGACCTACATTTAAAATACTAAATAATGCATTTATATTTATTTTCCAAAACATTCCCTGGAGATATATGCATTTTCAATTTGTTCTGATTGATACAAATAAGAATTGGGAAACTACCATTTTTTGGTTAAGTCAATATTTTGTATAGAAAAATTGCAGGATAAGTAAAAGTTAGAATGGGCATATTGTAGTTGTTAGGTGCCATCAAGTCAGCTCCAAATCAGAGTGACCCTATGTACAACAGAATGAAACACTGTCTGGTCCTGAGCCATCCTCAAAATCCTTGCTCTTCTTGAACCCATTGTTGCAGCCACTGAGTAATTGCATCTTATTGAAGGTTTTCTCCTTTTTTAATGACCTTGTAATTTACCTTGCATGATATTCTTCTCCAGGGAATAGTCCCTCTGACAACATGACCAAAGTAGGTGAGAAGCCTGGCCATTCTCAATTCTAAGGAGCTTTCCAAGTGGCTGTACTTCTTCTGGACAGATTTGTTTGTTCTATTGACAGTCCATGGTATTTTCAACACTGTTTTCTAACACCACAATTAAAAGGCATCAACTCTTCTTCTGTCTTCCTTATACATTGTCCACCTTTCACATACACAAGAGGTTATGAGGGAATTAAAGATACCATGACTTGGATTAGTCCCTGTTAAGTTTTCAAAGTGACGTCTTGTCTCTTCAACACTTTAAATAGGTCTTTTGCAGCAGATTTTCCAAGTGCAATACAATGTCTCATTTCTTGACTACTGCTTCCCCGGGTGTTCATTATGGATCCAAGTAAAACTAAATCTGTGACAATTTCAATCTTTTCTCCATTTATCGTGATGTTGCCTATTGTTCCATTTGTGAAGATTATCGTTTTGTTTATGATGAGGTGTAATCCATACTCTCTGATCTTTATCAGTGTTTCAAGTCATCTTCACTTTCAGAAAACAAGGTTGTGTCATCTGGATATCTCAGGTTGTTAATGAATCTTCCTTCAATCCTGATGCCATATTCTTCTTCATACAGTCTGCTTCTCAGATTATTTGTTCAGCCTACAGATTAAGTAAGCACGATGAAAGAATATAAACCTGATGCACATTCATCCTGATATTAAACCATACAGTATCACTCCTGCTGTTCTCTTGGTCTATGTACAAGTTCCCCATGAGCACAACTCAGTTTTCTGGAATTCCCATTCTTTAATTTCTTATCATCCACACAGTTTAATGCCTTTGCATAGTTAATAAAACACAGGTAAATATCTTTCTGATATTCTTTGCTTTCATCCAAGAGTGGGCATAATAGCATATAATAATACCATTTATTGGCTAT
>NW_006922238.1:1277840-1287143 GCF_000298275.1 Orycteropus afer afer
ATACATTTAATTAGCTGACACCTCCTGCTTTTCCTTAAAAAGTAAAAGTGTTTCCTGAAAATCTTAGGTTTTTCTTTAAAGAACTATTCTAACTTACTTAGATGCAAAAACTGGCAAGGAGAGCTCAATGTAAACTAAAGGACAGCTAGAATGCAAATTAGAGATATGCTTCTCTGTAGCTATTCTTGGACATTTAAATCAAGCTTTAAAGACCTAGATTTGCTGCCTCAAATACCATCTTATTTATATAAATTCTGTAAGATTTTTCAGTCATCTCGATTGTGTAATAGATTTTGTTCTGCATTCATTCTGATTTGTCTTGGGCAAAATGCATAAATTTCCCATCCAATCAAACATTGACCTGGGGAAAACTGGCAGGGAATGGGTAGCTTAGCGGGGCAGGGAGTGGGCAGAGTAGGGGATTACTAAAATGGCAATTGCTTTTAAACTCCAGCACTCATGTGAATGAAATGAACCTGATCTTAAGGAGGGTAGTAGTGTTGGTCTAAACAGAAATACAGTAGACTGTCTTTGATTTCGGAGCTCTGGTGGCACAGTGCCTAAGGCATTTGACTGCTAGCCAGAATGCCTTTGATTTGTGGAAATATACTGCAAGACACATGCAAAGAATCATTGTGGACAGAAAATGGAAGATCTATTTGAGTATTTTTTCCTAGAAAACAAAATAAATAAAATAGCTCAAAGAATATGTTGATTATTGATAATTTATGTCAACACATTTATAATGAAGTAACTTTAAATAGAAGAGTTAATGTAATTAATTTTACTCCTTTAATTTTTATCCAGTTATATTGAAGAAGGGCATATTTGACAATGAAGATAAATATTATAACTCATTTAAAATTTTAATTTTCCTGTTAGGTGTTTAACTAGCACTTAGTAATAAAAACATATTCAAGTAGAAGATAAACATATCAATTCATGTCTTTAAATTATATTTTAAATGACCATGAATATTGTAAAGTATTTTAAACTACGCAAAATAAAGAATAATAATATTATATAAAATGTACTGAGAAAAATTCCCTTATAGTCACTATGACAATTTAAGAGGTATTCTAAAATGATTTTTATTTTTAATAGGAAAACTCATATAGCAAAAGAGTTTTCTTTCAATCTAATAATAATGTAAGATCTGAAGTTACTATAATTTTATGAATACAAATAAAGAATATTATTTATTTTAAAATCTTAACAAAGTTAGAAATATCTAAGGTTAAATTGATAACGTAATATTATCAAATTAAAAAAGAAAATCATTACAAATTAAAAAAAGATGAAGAGGAGGATTATATATATTTGAAGCAAAATTTTAATTTCTGAATTAAAGTTTACTAAGGAAGGTTGCGGTCACTATGAGTCAAGTCTGACTTGATGGCACATAACAATAACAGCAACAACAAGGAAGGTTGGGCAATCTACTTCCATAGTGATACTGCCTTGAAAAACCAAGGAGGGGTCACTATGAATTGGCACATAACAAAAAAAAAAAAAAAATTATCAAATAAAAATTTGAAAATATTAAATTATACTAAAAATATCTTCATTGGCAATGTAATAAGAATGTGAAGGCATTTACATAATAAGTGAATGAGCACGATTTTAAGATGATACCATAACTGAAAGAGGTAATCTCCACTTACTTTCTTTTAGCTATCCAGTGTATGAAGATAGATGTCTGCATGTGTGTATGTCACATTCAAAGTTTTTTACTTGTCCAGTAAAGTTAGTCAAATTATAAAGGGCATTTTCTAAAAAAGGAGGCTACATTAAAATTGGAAACACTGCAAAGGAAACAATAGAATGATAAAACTAGCTTTCCTGCAGGACTAATTGAGACATTAGATGCTTATACATAACGTGAAGTCCTAATTACTTATGCTTTATATAGAAAATTCTGCTTGAGAAGGCATCAGTAGATTTGTTATCTGAAGGCATCACTGCAAAATATTCAGCTTTAATTAGAAAAAGTATTTGTTTTTTAGGGAAAAAAAAGGAGATGGTAGGGCAGAATTCTTTAAAGTTTCTATTTACGTTCCTCTGAAGTGATTTTTTAAAAATGTTTTGTTGTTTCTTAATGACTTTTGCCTTTTCATTATGTTTTCTCCTTCCTTCCTTCCTTCCTTTATGGTTTTGTAAAAAATGTGTCAAATTAAGAGGTTGTTGTTGTTATGAGCCATCAAGACAGACCCAAGTCATAGTTACCCCTTCTTGGGTTTCTGAGGTGGTATTACTATGCAAGTAGATTGCCCAACCTTCCTTCCAAGGAGTGGCTGGTGGGTGTGAACTGCCAGCCTTCTGATTAGCAGTCAAATGCCTTAGGCACTACACTAGCAGAGGCCTCTAAGTTAAGACGAGGAACCAAAAATGGATAAAAGTGGATTTTGGTCAATATAAAGTACCAGGTCTGAAATATACATTTCAATCTTCCCTCTCATTTATGATTTCAATCCCAAGGACTACAGCTCCTTATCAGCATCTCGATGCTATTCTAATATAAATATTCAAAAATAAAAAGAATACCTTGTCTGTCCTATGCATTCTTTTTCTTCCTTTCCCTCCCACCAGTAAAAAAGACAGGACCTACTCCCAGTGGCAAGAAAGGGAAGGAATGCAAGGGACAAAATAAGCAGCAGGATCCAGGTAGGAATTAGGTAAGGGGAGGGTGGAGAGGTTTCCAACTGCTAAGAAAAACAAACTTGTCTCTTAGTTTGTCATACTGTGGTGGCTTGTGCATTGCTAAGAATCTGGAGGCTGTGCCAACAGTATTTCAAATACCAGCAGGGTACCTCATGGTACACAGGTTTCATTGCAGCTTATAGACTGAGACAGACTAGAAAGAAGGAAGAGGCCATCCACTTCTCAAATAATTGGCCAAAGAAAACCTTATGAATAGCAGAAAAATACTGTTTGATACATTACTGGGCAACTTTATGAATAGACTGGAAACATTTTCTGATACAGTGCAGGAAGATGAGCCCCTTAGGTCAGAAGGCACTCAAAATACAACTGGGAAAGAGATGCCACATCAGAATAGAACCAACCTTAATGATATGGATAAAGTAAATCTTTCGGGACCTCCATTTGCTGATGTGTCACTATGTAAATTGAGGAGAAACAGCTGCAAACATCTATTAATAATAGGAACACGGAGTGTACTAAGCATGAATCTAGGAACAGTGGAAATTGTCAAATAAAGATTGATATATTCGGCATTAGTGAGCTGAAATGGACTGTTTTTGTCCATTTTGAATCAGATAACCATATGATCTGCTATGCTGGGAATGACAATTTAAGTGGAATGGTATAGCATTCATCATCCCAAAGGATGTTTCAAGATCTGTCCTGAAGTATGATGCTGTCAGTGATAGGATAATATCCATTCGCCTACAAGCCAGACCAGTTAAGACAACTATTATTCAAATTCACGTACCAACCACCAAAGTCAAAGATGAGGAAGTTGAAGATTTTTATCAACTTCTGCAATCTGAAATTGACCAAACTTGCAATCAAGATATGTTAATTATCACTGGTGACTGGAATGGAAAAGTTGGAAACAAAGAAGAATCACCAGTAATTGGAAAATTTGGCCTTGGTGACAGAAACAACACATGATAGAAATTTGCAAGACCAACAACTTATTCACTGCAAATAACTTTTTTCAACAACACAAATGGTGGCTATACACATGGCCTTTGCCAAATGGAATACACAGGAATCAGATTGACAAGGTCTGTGGCAATAGGCGATTGGAAAAACTCAATATCTTCAGCCAAAACAAGGCCAGGAACTGATTGTGGAACAGACCATCAACTGCTCATATGCAAGTTCAACTTAAAGTTGAAGACAATTTAAACAAGACCACAAGAGCCAAAATATGACCTGAAATATAACCCTCCGGAATTTAGAGACCTTCTAAAGAAAAGATCTGATGCATTGAACACCAGTGATGAAAAACAAGAAGAATTGTGGAATACCATCAAGAACATCATCCATGAAGAATGCAAGAGGTCATTAAAAAGAAGAGAAAAGAAGAAAAGACCAAAATGCATGTCAGAAGAAACTCTGTAATTTGCCCTTAAGCAGAGAGTAGCTAAAGCAAATGGAGGAAATAACAAGATAAAAGAGCTAAACAGAAGATTTCAAAGAGCAGCTTGAGAAGAGAAACCCAGTTACTGTAATGAAATGTGCAAAGATCTGGAGTTACAAAACAAAAAGGGAAGAACATGCTCAGGATTTCTCAAGCTGAAAGAACTGCGGAAAAAACTTAAGCCTCAAGTTGCAATATTGAGATTCTATGAGCAAAATATTGAATGATGCAGGAAGCATGAAAAGAAGATGGAAAGAATACAGAGTGACTGAACCAAAAAGAACTCGTTGATATTCATCTATTTCAGGTGATGACATATGATCAAGAACCAATGGTACTGAAGGAAGAAGTTAAAGCTGCACTGAAGGACTTGGCAAAGAACAAAGCTCCAGTAATCGTTAGAATACCCATTGAGATGTTTCAACAAATGGAAGCCCCTCTGGAGGCAATCACTCGGTTATGCCAAAAGATTTGAAGATAGCTACCTGGCTAACTGACTGGAAGAGATCCATATTTATATTCATTCCAAAGAAAGCTGATCGCACAGAATGTGGAAATTATCGAACAATATCATTAATATCACATGCAAGTAAAATCTTACTGAAGATAATTAAAAAAAAGTTGCAGCAGAATATTGACAGAGAACTTCCATAGGTGCAGTCTGGATTCAGAAGAGGAAGTGGAACAAGGGATATCATTTCTGATGTCAGAAGGGTCTTGGCTCAAGGCAAGGAATACCAGAAATATGTTTAATTGTGATTTATTGACTATGCAAAAACATTAAATTGTGTGGATCATATCAAATTGTGGATAAAACTGAGAAGAACGGAAATTCTAGAACACTTAATTGTACTCATGAGGAACCTGTACATAGACCAGGAGGCTGTCATTCAAACAGAACAAGGGGACATTGCATGGCTTAAAATCAAGAAGTGTGTGTGTCAAGGTTGTATCCTTTCACCATACTTATTCAATCTATATGCTGAGCAAATAATCTGAGAAGCTGTACTATATGAAGAAGAGCGTGGCATCAGGATTTGAGGAAGGCTCATTAACAACCTGTGATATGCTGATGGCATAACTTTGCTTGCTGAAAGTGAGGATAACTTGAAGTACTTACTGAAGAAGATTGAAAACTACAGTCTGCAGTATGGATTACCTCTCAATATAAAGAAAACAAAAATTCTCACAAATGGACATGTAAGCAGCATCACGATGAATGGAGAAAAGATTGAAGTCATCAAACACTTCATTCTGCTTGGTTTTGCAATCAATGCCAATGGAAGCGTCAGTCAGGACATTAAATGCATTGGTCAAATTGGCTGAAAAGGACCTCTTTCAAGTGCTAAAGAGCAAAGATGTCTCCTTGAGGACTAAAGTACCTCTGACACAGGCCATGGTGTGTTCAATCACCTCATATGCATGTGAAGCTGGACAATGTATAAAGAAGACTGAAGAAGACTTGATGCTTTTAAGTTTGTGTTGTCAAAGAATGCTGAAAGTACCATAGACTGCTAAAAGAACTAACAAATTTGTCCTGGAGGAAGTGCACCTGGAATGGTCTTTGGAAGCGAGAATGGGCAGATTTCTTCTCACCTACTTTGATCATATTGTCAGAATGGACCATTCTCTGGAGAAGGATGTCATGGTTGGTTGGTAAGGTGGAGGAGGGTCAATGAAAGAAGGGAAGGCCAGGCCCTCAAGATGGATTGACATAGTGGCTTTGGGGATAGGCTCAAATATAGCCAGGGTTGTAGATCTCGCATGGGATTGGGCAGTGTTTCGTTCTGCTGTGTATGGGGTCACTATGAGTTGGAGATGATTCGAAGGCACCTAACAACAACATAAGACTTAATGGGGATTAACTGTTAGTGAGTATGGGGTTTCTTGGAGGGGGTAATTTTAAATTTAGATTTTGTCAATGATTGCACAACTTTGTAATTATGTTAAAAAAAAAAGTTCTTGTCCACTGGAAGTGAATGAAATATGTGGTATAACAATTATATTCAAAACTTTAAAAATGGAAAGCTGAAATTCTCTATCCACTTCAAGAAAATATCAATCCATTCCTCTCTAAACAAGTTGTAGTACACTCTCATAACAAAATACTTTCTTTTCTCTTTTTTACCAATGGTTTTCACTGTGCTACCATTTTGAGATATTTATCTGACAGGAAATAGTAGACACATTCTTACCCATATTAAGTTGATATCCTTTGACTAATTTTGCCTCCTGGAATGATCCCATTTTTCTATGTCATTATAAAATTTATGAATTTATAAATATCTTTTTTTTAAGTGACTCCATTCCTTTCTGATGCAATATTTGAGGATTGTAGTTATTTTGTGCAGTAAGTTTTATTCCCAAACTTCTCTCTTTCTCTCCATCTCTCTTTTCTCTCTCTCTCTTTCTCTTTGTTTTAATTTATAAATAATGGTAACTAACTCCATGATAGCATTTTAGTCATCTATTCTTCTCTGCTATATTTTATTTATAGATTCATATGAATTATTTTCTGATATTTACTTAGATTTGAGTTGAAAACTTAGATCAAAGAAATTATTTTATAACATGTTCCCCGTAATCTTCATTTTATTTATTTAACTCCATGTTACAGAATCAACTATCCCATTGTTGTCATGGTCTGGCTGAGGGTCCAATTACTTATAAACTTTAAAAAAAAACTTTAAAAAATGAGACAAAGCCTATGAAAAAAAGAAAGGGAATCCCAAAGGAGACATAAGATTTCAAAAGTTCTGTTACATATATTTACTTATGCTTACCTTAAAAAGAGCTTTAGATTGCCAAGAGTTGTACAAATGAACATTAAATTAAAAAAAAAGAAACATGAAAGGAAGCAAGCAGAATAGTAATAAGGTTTGTAACAGAGACTTAAGTGAGACTTAGTAAGTAAAAGCTTGTCTTGAAATTTTATAGCCTTGCTGTAGTGAGAAACAAATGTGAATCCAAGCTTCCTAGATAGACATGTCAATTTTATAGGTTTTTTTTTTTATGGCTAAGAAGATTTTAAGGCAAAAGCAAAGCACTTTGCTAATTCCAGTTATTTGTAATATATAAAACTAATTTTGGACATATAATTTATTAATTCACTTAGCAAGTGTTTGTTGACAAATTTTATGTAATAAATATAGCTGTAAGTACTTGAGATACGTCAAATATACATCAGAAAATAAAAGAGGAAAAAGATCTTTACCTTTGTGAAGATTATTATATCTTAGCCACATCAGACAGGCCCTACAATTAAACTTAATAAATAAATAAATTTTAAGTGTGTTAAAGCCGATTAATGTTATGGGAAACAGTAAAAATAGAGTAAGATAAGTGTGATAAGGACTTCAAAAAAATGTTTAAATAGGGTGATCTGTATAGGCCTCATTAAGAAATTATCATTTGAGCAAAGACTGAAAAGATGGGGTATAGCTATATGAAGGAAGAGTGTATCAGGCAAAGGTAAAAGCAGTGTAAAGAGAATAACCCTGCTGTCCACCTGGGGGAATTCAGAAGAAAGGTCTGTTGTTCTACTTCTAAAAGGTCACCGCCAATGAAAATCCTATAAAGAGTCAAAACCAAAACCAAACCCACTGCCATCAAGTTGATTCTGACTCACAGTGACCCTTATGGGATTTCTTTACCCTTATGGTAAATCTTTACAGAAGTGGATTGCCTGGTCTTTCTTCCATAGAGTGGCTGATGATTTAAATCACCAACTTTTGGTTAAAGTCAGATGCCTCAGTCACTGTCCTACCAGACCTCCTTCCTTAAAGAGCAGTACTACTCTAAAACACAGGAGCTCTGGTAGCATAGTGCCTAAGGCACTTGACTGCTAACCAGAAGGCTGGCAGTTCAAACCCACCAGCCACTCCTCGGAAGGAAGGTTGGGCATTCCTACTTCGGTAGTGATACTGCCTCGGAAACCCAAGGAGGGGTCGCTATGAGTCTGGGCCGACTCGATGGCAAATGACAACGACAACAACAACAACTCTAAAACACATGTGGTTATGGTGATTGGAAAAGACTTGATGGCAACTCATGTGGGTTTTGTTGTTGTTGTTCGATAAATAGTGACAGCCACTTAGAAAGCAAAAGCTGAGGGAGAGGGACAGGAAACGCAAACAGAAGTTCAAAAGAGAAAACAGATCCATAGTTACTTATTCACAGCAACTGTGTGAGAATTTACTGGGGATTAGGCCCTTTGCAAAGAGCTCTAGAAGTGCAATGATTAACAAGGCTGTAACTGAAGGTTGTCAGTTTAAATACACCCAGCAGTTCTTCAAGAGAAAGATCCAAAGATCTGCTTCATAAAGACAGACAAGAATACTCTAGAGCAGTTCCATTCTGTTACATAGGGTCACAATGAATCTAAAACAGACTCCTTGGCATATTAACAATAAGGTCTATGCAAGCCTCTGATTCCTTATCATGTGTCTTTAAGTGAGCCCACTTGAGTGAACTTTGCTACTTTTCAATTTAGTTATCTTGCGTTGAAACACGATACCAAAACATTTTTTTCTAAATTAAATTGTATATTATTTATCTTCTTTTCTTTTGCTTTCAAAACAAACATTTTGAAAATTGTAACATTATATTTTGCTTCTCTTCTGTGTTTCTGACTGTGCAAGACATACTTCAATATCAAAATTTGTCATCAAATCTAAACCTTTATTTTCTTATGTGCAGTGAGGATATTATATAAACACATCTAATAATTGTATTTATGGTCATAATTTTAAAACAAATGAATTAATTTTTCAAATAATTTCTCAAAATGCAGCTTTAGTTAGTAAGACTTTTCTCACCTTGCTGCTCTTATAATTTATATATATATATATATTTGCTTCTTTCTTGACCCTTTTGAAATAACATAGTCATGTTTGCTGCTTTCAAATCCTCTGGAATCTCTCCCAAGTCTAGTGAACTTTAAAAAATGTCAGTTAAAAGTTCACTGGTTTTTTTGTTCACATCCTTTAAAATTCATGGATAGCTGCCGTTGAAATTGCTGCTCTGTCTATTCGAAGCATACCATTTTCCCAGTTTTGCTTTTTATCTCTACTTGTCTCTTTTTCTTACAATCATGTAAAATCAATTACTGATTGGGCAATATATTTGTTGTGATAATTTTAAAAAGACAATTTAAATAAATATTTTAACGTACTATAAAATGATAATGATTT
>NW_006922238.1:1287723-1290956 GCF_000298275.1 Orycteropus afer afer
AGATGGGATGCTCTGGTAGTGTAGTGCCTAAGGCATGTGACTGCTAACCAACCACACTGCTAACCAGTTCAAACCCACCAGCCACTCCTGGGAAGGAAGGTTGGTCAATCTAGTTTGGTAGTGATAATGCCTTGGAAATCCAGGAGGGGTCGCTATGTGTTGGATCTGACTCCACGACGCTGAGTTTGGTTTATGTAGAGATGAGGGTTTTAAGGTGCTTCAAATAAATAATGGATAGCCAATTGACATCACATTATACTGTCTCTGGGTCAAATGCTTTGAGGAAATGAGAACTTTTAAGACTTTCTTTTGATCTATAGTTCTTAGTATTGTTACCTGGTTGTGGCTAGAAATGACTTTCTCCTATTCAACTCATTTATATTGGTTGAGTGTGTTGAATTTGTAATTTCTGTTTATCAGCAATTTGAGGGAAATTTTTGGCCATAATATATTCAAATATATTTCTGCCCCATTTTCTTGTCTCTTCTTCTTCAAGGGCCTTAATTATCCATGTTAGCCTTTCTATATGGATCTATGAATCCATGGAATTTTGTTCATTATTTGTTTATTATTTTTGTTCCTTTCTTTTGCAGATTGGATAATTTTATTTTATTTCTTTTTAAGTTCATTGACTCTTCTTCTTCAACTCAGTTCTATTATTATTTAGTCTAGCTAGAAAATTTTCTTTATAATTTCAGTTATTGGTTTTTCAATTCTGTAATTCAGTTCTTGTCTATATTTTTCTGTTTCTCCTCTGATGCTTCCTACCTTATTATTTATATTTCAGGAGTAAATTATTTTACCATATGTATCATGTTTACAAAAGCTGTTTTAAAGTCCTTGTTTTATTACCCCAACCTCTGGGTCATCACAGGATGGACATCATCAATCGTCTTTTCCATTGAGAATAGATAACGTTTCCACAGTAGCTTGCACACCAAGATATTTTGAAGTGTATACTGGACATTTGGACAATATTGTTATGCAGATCCTTGACTCTATCATAGTCCTTGGAAGTTGGTTAATGTATTTGCCTTATCTGAAAATTAACTTTTTTACATTAAAATTGTTTAAATATGTAAGATTCCCATGTGTCTGCTGAGAAAAAAAAAGGAAATAAATGATCCAGAAAAAACATTGTGTTTTATTTATAGACAAATACACTCAGCAGTCAGAATTCTATACATCCACTAAAATTGTATATCATTTATTTTTTTATTATTCAGCATGGGCCAAGTTAATCATGAATAAGTAATAAAATAAATAAATATAACTTCAAATCGTATTTTCATCACAATCTTCTGACAGAATTGAACTTGCAGAACTTGAGATCTCATTTTGTTCACCACTGTGAATGCAATGACAAAACCAAAACCAGATCCACTGATGTTGAGTTGACTGCAACTCATAGTGACCCCTCCTTGGGTTTCCAAGGCAGCATCTCTACAAAAGTCGATTGCCCAGTCTTCCCTCCGAGGAGTGGCTGGTGTGTTTGAACCTTCAGCCTTCTGGTTTGTAGTCAAGTGCCTTAGGCATGATGCCACAAAAGCTCCTTGTGTAATGATAGACAGGATTAAAAATTGTTTCATCCATTGTTTTTTTTTTTTTTTTTTTTTTTTTAAGCACATAATCTGGTCCTAACAAATATGACTAGTAACAGCTTTCAGTTGTTGTTGTTAGTTTCCATTGAGTTATCTCTGACTCATAGTGACCCTATGTAAAGCAGAACAAAACACTACCCAATCCTGTGCCAGCTCCATGATCCCAGCTATACCTGAGCCCATCATTGTAGCTACTGTTTCAATCCATCTTGTTGAGGGCCTTCCCTCTTTCACTGACTTTCTACTTTACCCAACATGATATCATTCTCCAGGGAATGGACTTTTCTTACAACACAAACAAAGTAGATGAGACGAGATCTGGCCATTCTTGCTTCCAAGGAGCATTCTGGCTGCACTTCCTCCAGGACAGCACTTGACCTCTGCTCACCAGGGCTCTTTAATCAGAACAGTTCAGTTCAAATAAAAACAGTAATATCATTTTGAGGTGGAGGACTTTGTTCTACAATATTTTTATCCCCTAAACACTCTTGACTTTTTATATTTTTATCTTTTTTTTTTTTTTTTATGACTTGGATGAGAGTTTACAGAGCAAATTCATTTTACATACAGCAGTTTGCACACATTTTGTTTCATGATATTGACTGCAATCTCCATAATGTTACAGTTCTCTTCCCACTTCCTCCCTGTAGTTATGTCTTCCCTGTGCCCTTCTTTCCTATGCATTCCTGCTCCCTATGCAAATACTGCCCTTCTGATCTCCCATGATTGATTGTTCTAAGAAGTGTACCTACCTGGTGTACATGTTCACCTTATGTGCTTGTCTATTGTTTGGCTTGAGCCATGGTACTGAGTTCAATTCCAGGCCTGAATGGTGACTAGGGACCATAGTCTCAGAGGTTTCACCAGTCTTTATCATACTTTTTTATAATGATTTTGTGTTATGTTCCATATTCTTCTTACACTCTATCCAGGATCTCCTACACTGATCCTATTCTGAGTGTTTGACACTGATAGCTGGTACCATATAGTTCTTCTGGTGTCAGGGTCATATAGGCTGAGGTTCCCATGGTGCGTTAGTCCCATGATCTAATTGTTACCATGTGTCTTTTGTTTTCTGCATTCTTATTAGCCCTGGAGGAGGAAAGACAAATTGTTGCATCTGGATGGCCACTTGAAAGTTTTTAGAACCCCTTAGCTACTCACCAAAGTAGGATGTAGAACAATGTTTTTGTGTAGTATGCTATGCCAAACGTTCTTGATGTGTCCTGTGACCATAGTCACTAGCCAACAGATCCAACAGCACACTCCCTCAGGGTAGTTGGCTGTGGTTAAGAAGCTATAATTTTTCCCATGATCTATTTATATAGACATTCTTACAGCACAAAGAAATACATATGTAGAAATATCATCTGCCAACCTTATATAAGTTCATGAGTATATTTTCTTTTGCCTAGACATACCTAAGCTTTCAAGACCTCAATTGGCTGATGTGGCATAAAACAAAATGAAATTGATGCAACCACCATTAATAATTGGAACATGGAATGTATGAAGTATGAATGTATGAAAATTGGAAGTTATCAAAAATGAAAGTGGAACATATAAAGATCAATTTTATAGACATTAGTGAGCTGAAATGGGCTGGTTTTGGGCCATTTTGTATCAGCCAAC
>NW_006922238.1:1291960-1294664 GCF_000298275.1 Orycteropus afer afer
AAAAAAAAAAAAAAAAGGTCAATGTTCATCCATTTCAGGAGGTGGCATGTGATCAAGAATCAATGGTATTGATGGAAGAAGTTGAACATTCATTGAAGGAATTGGCAAAGAACAAGGCTCCAGGAGTTGGCAGGATACCCATTGAGATATTTCAACAAATGAATGCCCCACTGGAGGCACTCATTTCGTTATGCCAAGATCTGGAAGACAGCTACCTGACCAACTGCCTGGAATAATTCCATATTTGTACCTATTCCAAATAAAAGTGATTCCACAGAATGTGGAAACTATGAGACAATATTGTTAATAACACATGTAAGTAAAATACTACTGAAGATAATTCAAAAATGGTTGCAGCAGTATATTGACAGAAAGCTTCCAGAAAAACAAACTGTATTCAGAAGAGGATGTGGAACCAGGGATATCATTGTTGATGCCAGATGGATCTTAGCTGAAAGTAAAGAATTCCAGAAAGATGTTTACTTATGTTTTATTGACTATACAAAAGCATTTGATTGTGTGGATCATAACAAATTATGAATAACATTGAGAAGAATGGGAGGTTCAGAACACTTGATTGTATTCATGAGGAACCTGTACATAGACCAGGAGGCTCTCATTTGAACAGATCAAGGGGACACTGCATGTTTCAAAATCAAGAAAGGAGTGTGTCAGGGTTATATCCTTTCACCATGCTTATTCAATCTGTATGCTGAGCAAATAATCCAAGAAGCTGGGTTATATGAAGAAGAACATGGCATCAGGCTTGGAGAAAGACTCATTAACAACCTGTGATACACATGTGACACAACTTTGCTTGCTGAAAATGAACATGACTTGAAGCAATTATTGACAAATATTAAAGACTACAGTGCACAGTATGGATTACACCTCAATATAAAGAAAACAAAAATCATCACAACTGGTCCAATAAACAGTTTCATGGTGAATGGATAAAAGATTGCAGTTGTCAAGAACTTTATATGACTTAGATGTACAGTCAACACCAATGGAAGCAGCAGTCAAAGCATCAGACAATATATTGCATTGGGCAAATCTACTGCAAAAACCTCTTTCAAGTGCTGAAGAGCAAAGATGTCTCCTTGAAGACTAAGATGTGCTTAACCTTTGCCATGGTATTTTCAATCACATCATATGCATGTGATAGCTGGACTATGAATAAGGAAGAGTGAAAAAGAGTTGATGATTTTGAGTTGTGGTGTTGGAGAAGAATATTAACAGTACCATTGTCTGCTGAAAGGACTAAAAAAATCTGTCCTGGAAGAAGTACAGCTGGAATGCTCCTTGGAAGCGAGAATAGCCAGAATTCATGTCACCTATTTTGGTCATGTTTTCAGAAGGAACCATTCCCTGGAGAAGTATATCATGCTTGGAAAGTGGAGGGTCACTGAAGTAGGGGAAGGTCCTCAACAAGATGGATAGACACCGTGGCTGCAATGATGGGCTCAGGTATTGCAAGAATCATGAGGCTGGCCCAAGACTGGGCAGTGTTTTGTTCTGCTGTGCATAGGATCACTATCAGTCAGAGATGAATCAATGGCTCCTACTGACAAGAGCACCAGACATACTTGATCATTTTGCCTATTGATCTATGTATCTATCTGCAGCTTAATGTTTTTTAGTACTAATAATGCAGTATTGTATATGTAAAAGTGCTTATCTTTGTTATCTGTACCTCTTGTGCACCTCTCTGAGTCTTCCTTTTCCTTAGTGTTATTGTGTTAGTATATTGTAGTATATTGCCTTTCCCTTCAATCAAATCAGTACATATCTCTTATCCATCCCACATCCTCCTATCTCTAGTAAGCAAAAAAGAAAATTTCCTTCCATATATAGTTCTTCCCTTGACTTTTTACTGTAGTGGACTAACATAATAGTGGTCCTTCTGTGATTGACTTATTTCATTCAGCATGATGTCCTCAAACCCATGCACAATATATGTTGTTTTGTGGCTTCTACATTATTTTTCAGGGTTGCATACTATTTCATTGTGTGTAAGCACCATCATTTTGTTATCCATTCCTCCATTGACAGG
Source organism: Orycteropus afer afer (assembly GCF_000298275.1). Lineage (NCBI taxonomy): Eukaryota > Metazoa > Chordata > Mammalia > Tubulidentata > Orycteropodidae > Orycteropus > Orycteropus afer. Next base: position 1,294,017 of record NW_006922238.1, read on the forward strand.
CACTAAAATTGTTTTCATCTCTTTGCTGTTGTGAATAGTGCTGTGATGAACATGGATATGCATGCATATATTTCCTTCCTGGCTATCAATCCTTTAAGATATATGCTTGGTAGTAGGATTGCTGGATCAAAGGGTATTTCTATTTCTAACTATTGGAAATACCATACCAATTTTCATAGTGGTTGTATCATTTTACAGTCCCAACCACAGTGTATGAGAGTCTCAATCTCTCCAGATCCTCACCAGCATTTGTTATTTTATGTCTTGTTGAACTTTGCTATTAGTGATGGGGTGAGACTGTTTCTCATTGTTTTCATTTTCATTACTCTGAGGTCAGTTTTTTTATACTGTGGTGGCTTGTATGTAGCTGTGTGGCTGTATGCAATGCCATTAGTTTTTCAAACACCGGCAGGGTCACCCATGATGGAATAGTTTCAACCAAGCTTCCAGACTAAGAGAGATTCAGATGTAGGAAGTGGCCATTGATTTCTCAAATAATTGGCCAGTGAAAACCATATGAATACCAGTGAAACACTGTCTGATATGTTACTGAAAAACTATGAATACCTCTGAAACATTTTCTGATATAGTGCTGGAAGTTGAGTCCCTCAGGTAGGAAAGCACTCAAAATACAACTGAGGAAGAGCT
>NW_006922238.1:1294764-1299546 GCF_000298275.1 Orycteropus afer afer
AAAAAATCTGTCCTGGAAGAAGTACAGCTGGAATGCTCCTTGGAAGCGAGAATAGCCAGAATTCATGTCACCTATTTTGGTCATGTTTTCAGAAGGAACCATTCCCTGGAGAAGTATATCATGCTTGGAAAGTGGAGGGTCACTGAAGTAGGGGAAGGTCCTCAACAAGATGGATAGACACCGTGGCTGCAATGATGGGCTCAGGTATTGCAAGAATCATGAGGCTGGCCCAAGACTGGGCAGTGTTTTGTTCTGCTGTGCATAGGATCACTATCAGTCAGAGATGAATCAATGGCTCCTACTGACAAGAGCACCAGACATACTTGATCATTTTGCCTATTGATCTATGTATCTATCTGCAGCTTAATGTTTTTTAGTACTAATAATGCAGTATTGTATATGTAAAAGTGCTTATCTTTGTTATCTGTACCTCTTGTGCACCTCTCTGAGTCTTCCTTTTCCTTAGTGTTATTGTGTTAGTATATTGTAGTATATTGCCTTTCCCTTCAATCAAATCAGTACATATCTCTTATCCATCCCACATCCTCCTATCTCTAGTAAGCAAAAAAGAAAATTTCCTTCCATATATAGTTCTTCCCTTGACTTTTTACTGTAGTGGACTAACATAATAGTGGTCCTTCTGTGATTGACTTATTTCATTCAGCATGATGTCCTCAAACCCATGCACAATATATGTTGTTTTGTGGCTTCTACATTATTTTTCAGGGTTGCATACTATTTCATTGTGTGTAAGCACCATCATTTTGTTATCCATTCCTCCATTGACAGGCACTAAAATTGTTTTCATCTCTTTGCTGTTGTGAATAGTGCTGTGATGAACATGGATATGCATGCATATATTTCCTTCCTGGCTATCAATCCTTTAAGATATATGCTTGGTAGTAGGATTGCTGGATCAAAGGGTATTTCTATTTCTAACTATTGGAAATACCATACCAATTTTCATAGTGGTTGTATCATTTTACAGTCCCAACCACAGTGTATGAGAGTCTCAATCTCTCCAGATCCTCACCAGCATTTGTTATTTTATGTCTTGTTGAACTTTGCTATTAGTGATGGGGTGAGACTGTTTCTCATTGTTTTCATTTTCATTACTCTGAGGTCAGTTTTTTTATACTGTGGTGGCTTGTATGTAGCTGTGTGGCTGTATGCAATGCCATTAGTTTTTCAAACACCGGCAGGGTCACCCATGATGGAATAGTTTCAACCAAGCTTCCAGACTAAGAGAGATTCAGATGTAGGAAGTGGCCATTGATTTCTCAAATAATTGGCCAGTGAAAACCATATGAATACCAGTGAAACACTGTCTGATATGTTACTGAAAAACTATGAATACCTCTGAAACATTTTCTGATATAGTGCTGGAAGTTGAGTCCCTCAGGTAGGAAAGCACTCAAAATACAACTGAGGAAGAGCTCCCTTCTCAAATTAGAGTCAAGCTTAATGATGTGGATGGAGTAAGGCTTTCAGGACCTCCATTTGCTGATTTGGCATGACTCAAAATGGGAAGCAACTGTTGCAAATATCCATCAATTATTGGAACATGGAATGTATGAAGTATGAATGTAGGAAAATTGGAAGTTATCAAAAATGAAATGGAACCCTTAAAGATCAATATCCTAGGCATTATTGAACTAAAATGGGCTAGTTTTGGCCATTTAAAATCAGACAACCATATGATCTACTAAGCTGGGAATGACAAATAGAAGAGGAATAACATGGCATTCATTGTCACAAAAAATGTTGAAAGATCTATCTTGAAGTCCAGTGCTGTCAGTGATACATTAATATCCATAAGCCTGCAAGGAAGACCAGTTAATACCACTATTATTCAAATTTATGAACCAACTACTAAAGCCAAAGATAAGGAAATTGAAGGTTTTTCCTTACTTTCACAGTCTGAAATTAACCAAACATGTAATCAAGATATGTTGATTATTACTAGTGACTGGAATATGAAGCTTAGAAACAAAGAAGAATCACCAGCAGTTGGAAAATATGGCCTTGGTGATAGAAATGATGCTGGAGTTTGCAGGATGGAATTTTGCCACATCAGTGAGTTAATTATTGTTAATACTTTTTTTCAACAACGTAAATGGTGGCTTATGCGGACCTTGCCAGAAGGAATATATAGGAATCAAATCGACTTTATTTGTGGAAAGAGGAGATGGAGAAACTAAATATCTTTAGCTAAAATCAAGCCAGGAGCTGACTGAGGAACAGACTATCAAGTGCATATATGCAAGTTCAAGTTGAAGGTGAAGACAATAAAAACAAGTCCACGAGAAACAAAATACAACCCTGATTATATCCTACCTGAATTTAGAGACCACCTATATATAGACAATCCTAACTTACAGAGAAGATTTGACATATTGAACACCAATGACCAAAAAACAGACAAATTGTAGGTTGAAATCAAGCACATCACACACAAAGGAAGCAAAAGTTCTTTAAAAAAAACAGGGAAGGAAGAAAAGACAAAAATGTATGTCAGAAGAGACTCTGAAACTTGCTCTTGCAGGGAGAGTTCGAAGAGCAAATGGAAGAAATGGCAAGATAAAAGAGATGAAACCTTTCAAAAGCAGCTTGAGAAGAAAAATAAATTATAATGAAATGTGCAAAGACTTGGAGTTAGAATACCCAAAGAGAAGAACACACTCAGCATTTCTCATGCTGAAAGAACTGAAGAAAAAATTTAAGCCTTGATTTGCAATATTGAAATAGTCTATGGGCAAAATATTGAATGATGCAGGAAACATCAAAAAAAGATGGAAGGAATATACATAGTCATTGTACCAAAAAGAATTGGTCAATGTTCATCTGTTTCAGGAGGTGGCATATGATTGAGAACCAATGGTATTGAAGGAAGAAGTAAAAGTTGCACTGAAGGAATTGGGGAGAAACCAATTGCTTCAGTAATTGAATTAACACCTATTGAGATGTTTCAACAAATGGATGCCTTACTGGAGGCAGTTACTCATCTATGCCAAGAAATCTAGAAGACCACTACCTGGCCAACTGACTGGAACAGATTCATATTTGTACCCATTCCAAAGAAAGGTGATCCCACAGAATGTGTAAATTATCAAATAATATCATTAATATCACATGTAAGTACACTCTTGCTGAAGATAATTCAAAAAGTGGTTGCAGCAGTGTATTGACAGAGAACTCCCAGAAATGCAAGCTGGATACAGAAGAGGGTGTGGAATGAGGAATATCATTCCTGATGTCAGATGGATGTTGGCTGAAAGCACAGAACACCAGAAAGATGGTTACTTGTATTTTATTGACTATGCAAAAGCATTTGATTGTGTGGATCATAACAAACTATGGATAACATTGAGAAGAATGGGAATTCCTGAACACTTAATTGTGCCCATGAGAAACTTGTCCATAGACCAGCAGGCTGTCATTTGAACAGAACAAAGGGGTACTGCATGGTTTAAATCAGAAAGGGAGTGTGTCAAGGTTGTAGCATTTCAACACAATTATTCAATCTGTATGATAAAAAATAATCTGAAAAGGTGAACTACATGAAGAGGAACATGGCATTAGGATTGGAGGAAGACTCATTGACAACCTGTTATGTTCAGATAACACAACCTTGCTTTCTCAGAGTGAAGACAGCTTGAAGCAATTACTGATGAAAATTAAAGACTACAGTCAACAGTTTAGATTATACCTCAACATAAAGAAAATGAAAATCTTCACAACTGGACTGACACATTGTTATTGTTTTTATGTGCTGTCAAGCCATCTCTGACTCACAGCGTCCTTACATACAACAGAAAAAAACACTACGTGGTCAGGTGCCAGCCTCACAATCCCTACTATACATGAGGCCATCGTTGCAGCCAACATGTCAGTCCATATTGTTGAGGGTCTTACCCTCTTTCACTGACCCTCTACTTTAACAAGGCATGAGATCTGTGGTAGTTAAATTTGTATGTCAACTTGGTTGGTCTGGTTGAGTGACTGGGCAGTGGTATTAGTTATTCCCCATGATGAGACTGGCAATCAACTACATAGTGGGATCTACCACAAGCAGCTGAATAGCTGCTTTAGGGATGTGGTCTGCTTCCTGTATGTAAGCAGCAACTTTGGGAATGGTCTCTAGCTTATGGCATGATTGAAACCTGCATGTAGCTATGCAGTTGTTCAGCAGCATGCCATGCTCTGCTGACCTTGGAACTTTCAATGGACTTGAATTAATGGCCTGCCATGTCATTTGGTAACATCAGGACTGTGCCTTTTTTACTTGTCAGCCTTGGGCTTGTCAGTCTCAGCATCCAGCAGCTCTCTGAATAAAGAAAAGCTTCTGGCTTCAATGGGCCAGGATCAGGAGGCAGAACTAAAGCCCAAGTTTGAGGGGCTTTCACCCAGGCCCTAGAGCCTGGCACTTTGAACTTGGATTTAAAGCCTCCAAACTGTACGACAATAAAATCTTGTTTGTTCAAGCCACCCCATTTGTGGCATATTCTTGTCAGAGTGGGACTAGGTAACAGAACAACATCCATCTCTAGGGAATGATTTCTTCTGACAACATGACCAAAGCATGTGAGATGAAGTTTAGCATTCCAGATGCACTTTTCCAGGACAGATTTGTTAGTTCTTTTAACACTCCACAGTACTTCTGGCATTATTCACCAACACCACAACTCAAAGGTATAAACTCTTCTTTGGTCTTCTTTATCCATAGTCCACTTCTCACATGCATATGAGGGGACTGAAATTACCATGGCTTAGATTAGGTTC
>NW_006922239.1:0-5139 GCF_000298275.1 Orycteropus afer afer
AAAAAAAAAAAAAAAGAATCGGTGGAGGACTGGGCAGGCACCTAGGCTCCATCTGAGCACACAGACTGTGCTGGAGTTCCTGTGGGCCCAGAAGTTAGGTGGTAGTGGGGGATGGTCACACCTCTGTTCACCAAGCAGGTATGGGGTATAAGAGTAACAAGAGGAATGTCGTACCTTTTCAGTCTTGCGGGTCCGGAGTGTCCTTGGGTTTGCTGGCAAGCAGAACGTGTTCTTAATCCCCCAGGAATCTGCGAGAGTGGTGTCTCTTTAAACATCCAAAATAGTCAAGCCACTTTTAAACCTTCAAAATGGTGGCACCCTCTGGACTGGCCAAAGTCCGCAGCCTTTCTCTTCACCTTCTCCATTTATTCCCCAGACACTGCACAGTCCTCCATGCAGTCCCTGGCTAGCAGGGCTGTTTTTTAGGTTAATTCTTAGATCCTACCACCACTCGGGAATCTCCAAGCTGTCTGTGCCATCAGGATCACTCAGGATGGCTGCCAGACCACAGCTCCGTATGTCTCCTTTTTTGGTATTTTCACGCAAATTCTTCTGCTAGTTGGTGTTTAGTCCACTTCTATATCCTTCCCTTCAAGGCTCAGGGGTCCAGGATTATCTTCTGTGCCTGTGTTAATTGGTTTCCCTTCTCTTTTTAAAGAGGGTCTGTGCAGTCTTTCTGGCTAGTCCGCCATCTTGCCAGAACCTCCCGCAGTGTTTCATTATGTTGTAAATTGGGTCACTATGAGTTGGAACTTGGAATAGGGAAGGAGCCATCCACTTCTCAAAGAATAGGCACTGAAAACCTTATGCACAACAGAGAAACACAGTCTGGTATAATACTAGAAAACTTTATGAATAGCCCTGAAATTGTTCTGATATGGTGCTGGTGATGAGCTGGTGATACAGTGAGGGAGATGAGCCCCTCAGGTCAGACGGCACTCAAAATATAACTGTGGAAGTGCTGCCTCCTCCTTAATGACATGGATGCAGTAAAGCTTTCGGTACCTCCATTTGCTGATGTGGCAAGACTCAAAATGGGAAGAAACAGCTGCAAAAGTCCATTAATCATCAGAATACAGAATGTAGGATGTATGAATCTAGGAAAATTGGAAGTTGTAAAAAATGGAGCACATAAAGATCAATATCTTAGGCATTAGTAATCTGAAATGGATTGGTTTCGGCGACTTTGAATGATACAATTATATGATCTACTATGCTGGGAATGACAAGTTGAAGAGGAATGGTGTGGCATTTATCATCACAAAGAACACTTCAAGATATGTTCTGAAGAACAATGCTGTCAGAGATAGGAGAATATCCATACGCCAACAAGGGAGACCAGTTACTACTACTATTATTCAAATTTACACCCCAACCACCAAAGCCAAAGATGAGGAAATTGATGATTTTTACCATCTTCTGCAATCTGAAATTGACCAAACATGCAATCAAGATATGTTGATTATTACTGGTGATTGGAATGCAAAAGATGGAAACAAAGAAGAATGACTAATATTTGGAAAATATGGCCTTGGTGATAGAATGGTGCTGGAGATTGCATGATAGAATTTTGCAAGATCAATGACTTATTCATTGTAAACAAATTTTCTTAACATGAACAGCAGCTATATGCATGGACTTCACCAGATGGAATACACAAGAATCAGATCAACTATATCTGTGGAAAGAGGCTACGGAGAAGCTCAATACATTTGGACAAAACAAGGATAGAGGCTGACTGTGGAACAGACCATCAACTCCTCATATGAAAGTTCAAGTTGAAGCTGAAGACAATTAAAACAAATCTATGAGATCCAAAATATGACCTTGATTATATCCCACCTGAATTTAGAGACCATTTAAAAAATAGATTTGACGCATTTCAATATCTAAGACCGAAAACCAGAGGAATTGTGAAATGACATAAAAAAAAAAAATCATCCATGAAGAAAGCAAAAGATCATTAAGAAGACAAGAAAAGAAGAAAATACCAAAATGGATGTCAGAAGAGACTCTGAAACTTGCTCTTGAATGTAGAGTAGCTATGGTAAATGGAAGAAATGACAAGATAAAAGATCTGAACAGAAGATTTCAAAGAGCAGCTCAAGAACACAAAGTCAATTTTTATAAAGAAATGTGCAAAGACCTGGAGTTAGAAAACCAAAAGGGAAGAACATGCTCAGCATTTCTCAAGCTGAAAGAAATGAAGAAAAAATTCAAGCCTTGAGTTGCAATATTGAAAGATTCTATGGGCAAAATATGGAATGATGCGGGAAACATCAAAAGAAGATGGAACGGATACACAGAGTCACTGTACCAAAAAGAATTGATTGATGTTTATCAATTTCATCAGGTGGCATATGATCAAGAATTGATGGTACTAAAGTAAGAAGTCGAAACTACACTGAAGGAATTGGCAGAGAACAAGCTTCCAGGAATTGACAGGATACCCATTGAGATGTTTCAACAAATGGATGCCCCATTGAAGGCACTCACTTGGTTATGCCAAGAGATTTGGAAGACAGCTACCTGGCCAACTGACTGGGAGAGATCCATATTTGTACCCATTCTAAAGAAAGGTGATCCCACAGAATGTGGAAATTATCTAACCATATCATTAACATCACATGCAAATAAAATTTTGCCTAACATAACTAAAAAATGGTTGCAGCAATATATTGACTGCTAATGTCAGATGGATCTTGGCTGAAAGCAAAGAATACCAGAAAGATGTTTAGTTGTGTTTCATTGACTATGCAAAGGCATTCAATTGCATGGATGATAACGAATTATGGATAACATTGAGAAGAATGGGAATTCCAGAACACTTAATTGTGCTCATGAGGAACCTGCACATAGACCAGAAGGCTATCATTCAAACAGAACAAGAGGCTACTGCATGGTTTAAATTCAGGAAGGGAGTGTGTCAAGGTTGTATCCTTTCACCATGCTTATTTTATCTGTAGGCTAAGCAAATAATCTGAGAAGCTGGAGTATATGAAAAAGAACACAGCATCAGGTTTGGAAGAAGAGTCATTAACAACCTGTGGTATGCAGATGACACAACCATGCTTGCTGAAAGTGAAGATGACTTGAATCACTTACTGATGAAGTTTAAAGACTATAGTCCAAGGTATGGATTACACCTCAACATAAAACAAAAATCCTCACAACTAGACCAGTAAACAGAATCATGATAAATGGAGAGAAGATTGAAATTGTCAAAGATTTCATATTACTTGTTTCTACAATCAACACCAATGGAAGCAGCAGTCAAGAAATCAAATGTCATATAGCACTGGTCAAATCTGCTGCAAAAAACCTCTTTAAAGTGCTGAAGAACAAAGATGTTGCTATGAAGACTAAGGTGTGACTAACCCAAGACATGCTATTGTCAATCACCACCTATCCATGTGAAATCTGGACAATGAATAAGGAAGATAGAAAAAGAGTCGATACTTTTGAGTTGTGATGTTGGCAAAGAATACTGAAAGTACTATGACTGCCAGAAGAACTAACAAATCTGTCCTGGAAGAAATGCAGCTGGAATGCCCCTTGGAAGCAAGAACGGCCAGACTTCATCTCACCTACTTTGGTCATGTTGTCAGAAGGAACCATTCCGTGGAGAAGGATATTGTGCTTGGTAAAGTGGAGGGTCAGTGAAAAAGGGGAAGTTCCTGAATTGTGGTGGTTAACTTTGTGTGTCAACTTGGCTGGGCCTGGTTGAGTGGCTGGGCAGCTGCATGTAGTTATTCCCCATGGTGACATTGGTAATTAACTCCATGGTGAAATCTATTGGAGCAGGTAAGTAGCTGCTTTGGGTATGTGGTCTGCTTCCCATATGAAAGAAACAGCTTTGAGAATGGTCTCTAGCTTATGGCATGCTTGAACCCTGCATATAGCTGTGTCTGTTCAACAGCCTGCCATGCTCTGCTGACCTTGGGACTTTCAATGGATTTGAATTAATGGCCTGCCACATGGTTTGGTAACATCAGGACTGTGCCTTTTTACTAATCAACCTTGGGCTTGTCAGTCTCAGCAGCCAGCAGCTGTCTGAGTCAACAAAAGCCTCTAGCTCCAGTGGGCCAGGAGCAGGAAGCAGAGCTGAAACCCACGGTTGAGGGGCTTTCACCCAGCCCCTAGAGCATGGGACTTTGAACTCAGACTTAAAGCCTCCAAACTGTAAGAGAATAAACTCCTGTTTGTTCAAGCATCCCATTTGTGGTATATTCTTATTGGAGTGGCACCAGGTAACCGGAATAGCCCTCAATGAGATGGATTGATACAGTGGCTGCAACAACGGGCTCAGGTACAGCAAAGACTGTGAGATTGGTGCAGGACTGGGCAGTGTTTTGTTCTGTTGTACATAGGGTCAAATATAAGTCAGATCTGATTCAATGGCACCTAAAACAACAACACTGTATGAGACCAGAAGAACTAGATAGTGCCTGGCTACCACTGCCCACCATTCTGAACAAGGACCCCTATAGAATGGGGAAAAAGTATAGAACAAAACCCAAATTCTTAAAAAAAAAAAAAAAGGCCAGACTTAGTAGACTGGTAGAGACTGTCACCCTGGGGTACCCTTTAAACATGGAACTCAAACTACTACCAGAGGTCACCTATTAGCCAAAGCACAGAATGACTCACAAAATAAATAATATCACCTCTGAGTTCTGGGCTTCTCTAAAGAAGCTTCTGATTGATACATAACATTTACCCTGGACCAAAGATGAGAATTTCGGGTAAAGGGGGAACAAGGAAGCTACATTAATGGAAATAGAACAACCAGAGTAGAAATAATGAGAATGCTGACACATTGTGAAAGCATAATCAATATCATTGAGTAATATGTACAGAAATGGTTCAATGAGAACTTAATTTGCTATGTAATTTTTTTCTAAAATCACAAAATGTGTTTTTAAAGTCATGACAATGCCAACTTTTAATGTTAGTCACAAATTACTTACCCTTTTAAGAGTTTTTTTCTTTTTTGAAATAATATTTCTTAAGGAGTGTATATGTGTGTGCGTATATGTTTTTCCCAGTCAGCCCCAGGGTTACAGGTGAGGAGAGACAACTCAGGGACACCCGAAGTAGCAAGCGGGAAGAGCAGGAGAAAGGGGATTAAAAGCCAGG
>NW_006922239.1:10044-11305 GCF_000298275.1 Orycteropus afer afer
GAGGCAGTAAATCTTTATGGAAGTAGATTGCCTGGAAGTAGATTGCCCAGTCTTCCTTCCATGGAGTGGCTGATGGGTCTGAACCACCAACTTTCTGCTTAGAAGTCAAATGCCTTAGGCAGTACGCCACCAGCGGTCCTTAAGGATATTTATTTCTGGGTGTGGGATTTGTTTTGTTTTTCCCATTTTTGTAATTTTCTGCATTATTTGATTTTTATAAGGAATTTGTATCATGTAAAAAATGAAAGAATGATTAAATTGAAGGAAAACAGGTGCAAAGGAGGGATAGTAGAAGGAAGGCAGCAAGGAAGGAAATAGGTTAGGACTATTTCTGAGGGGTGGGGATGTGAAACAATATACTCTTCTTTGTGTACTTCTGTCTTTGTAAATTTACAATAAATACAAAGAAAGGGTAGTAGAACTGCAGTCCTCTCAAGTATATGAAAAATTTGAATATAATATGAAAAATTTGCTGAATGATATGGACTAATTCTATATTTTAGAATGTCAGAGACAGAAGACCATTTTTCTTTTCTTTCTTTCTTTCTTTTTTTAATACAGTCTTCCTTTTAGGAGGCTTGTAAGAAGGATTCCACTGCTCCATTAGGTAAAGTATTGCTATGAATATGGCTATCTGTATACATTTTGGAATTTTTCTTAAGAAAACTCAGCAGGCAAAGCAATTTTCCTGAAGCTGAATGATTAATCTGTAAGTGGACAGTCACAGAGTCAGGATATACAATCAGTGACATGCTTCTGGCTTTCTAACATTTATTTCTTCTTGACTGTTCATCATGCTGTCCTTGGATGTTCCTGCAGCTCTTGCTGAAGTTGTAATCTCAGTGTTATGTTAGTGTGCAAAGGGACTACAAGGATACACTAACAAGCCACAACAGAATTTACACTGTTTTTAAAAACTGTCACCAATAAAGTAAATTTTTTTATTTTCTTGTGAAGATAATAACTTTTTCAGGTGAAAGTAAGTTAGCTTACTGGAAATTGATAATAAGGAGGTGTAGTATTCCCTGAGATTAAGCATTTGACAATTGTAGATGCATAATTAATACTATCATTACCAGAGGGTTGAAACTCAGACAGAACACATTCCATTTTATTTCCTTCGTCATACAATTTATTTTAAGTTTAATGGAAGTTACTTTGCTGCCTGATAATAGAAGTAGTCATCCTAAACACAAGAAAAGAAACTAAATTTTATTTTAAAAATCCATGTCTTAGAGTCAAGAGAATCTCTCAGGAAAGT
>NW_006922239.1:37956-38933 GCF_000298275.1 Orycteropus afer afer
TTTTAATTTAGTAAGCTTGCTCTGATTGTGTAGTGCCTAACACACTTGACTGCTAACCAGAAGGCTGGTGGTTCAAACCCACCAGCCACTCCTCAGAAGGAAGATGGGATAATCAACTTCCGTAGTGATACTGCCTTGGAAACCCTAGGAGGGGTCACTATGTGTTGGGTCCAACTTGACGGCAAATAACAACAACAACAACCTTTATGACCTAACATATGGTCTATCCTGGAGAATGTTCCATGTACACTGGAGAAGAATGTATATTGTGCTGCTGTTGGGTGAAGTGCTCTGTAGAGATCTATAAGGTCAAGTTGCTGGATTGTATTGTTTAGGTCTTGTTTATCTTTGTTGAGTTTCTTTCCAGTTGTTCTGTCATTGAAAGTGGTGTATTAAAGTCTCCCACTATGACTGTGGAGTCATCTATTTGCCCTTTCAACTCTTTTAAAGTCTGGTTTATGTATTTTGGGGCACTTTCCTTGGGTCCATAGCCATTTATTATGGTTATATCTTCTTGTTCAATTGATCCTTTAATCATTATAATGTCCTTCCTTGTCTCATATAGTGGTTTTTGTCTTAAAGTCAATTTGATCAGAAATTACTATTGCCTCTCCTGCTCTTTTTTGGTTGCTATTTGCTTGATATATCTTTTTCCAACCTTTGATTTTTTAGTCTATTTTTGTCTTTGTCTCTAAGGTGTGTCTCTTGTAGACATCATATTGATGGGTTATGTTTTCTTATCTAGTCTGCAACTCTCCATCTCTTGAGTGGTGCATCTAATCCATTGACATTCAGTGTAATTATCAACAAGTATGAATTGGTTGCTGTCATCTTGTTTTGTGTTTTTTCATGGTGTTCCTCATTTCCTTGTTCCATCTGATATTCTGTGCTGAGCTCATTATGTTTATGAATCGTGTTATCATTTCCTTTGTTGCTATTGTTTTAGTATTTGCTAAATATTTGTGCTTGTCCTTTTT
>NW_006922239.1:39787-46840 GCF_000298275.1 Orycteropus afer afer
GAATTCCAATTACATGTAAATTATTCCTTTTGATGGTATGCCACATGAACCATAGGCTTTCTTTACTTTGTTTTGATCTTTTTTTCTGATTGATCCCTTTCCAAAGAAGCATTCAGGTGATTGTCTTCAGTTTCATTAATTCTGTCTTGCATTGATTCAATTCTACTACTTTGCCCTTTCACTGTGTTATTTATTTCTGAAAATTTAGTATTAAGCTGGATTTCTATCTGTAGATTTTGTATCATTTCTAATTTTTCATTTTTTTTCATTTGGTTCTTGTATTTTCTTCTGAAATTGTTCTAGAGTTTTGCCTGTGTTTTCCTTATTTTTATCAGTGTTTTCCTTGATCTGTCTCTCAATCCTGAAGATATGTAAATATAATTCTTTTGAATTCCTTATCAGGGAGTTCCAATGCTGCTTCTTCCTCAGGGATGTGTTCTGGGTCTGTATCCTGCTCTCTTGTTTTTACCACTTTATCTTGCTTCTTTTTGTGGACTGTGATGGTCTGTTGTTTCTGAGACATTGTGACATTGTTGTATTTAGATCTCTGTTGACTGTTCATGAAGAGCAGTAAGGGTGAGTCGGGCTCTTCTTGGTTGCCGTTTATTGTTAGCCAGTTGGTGGAGAAGGAATTGATGCCTCTTACTCAGTAAGTGGAGCTGCAGGAGGTGCAGGAGGGGTGCATCATATGGGCATGGTTGCTATCTCCCTTTCAGACAAAAACAATAATCAAAATAATCAAAAAAAAAAAAGTAAAAGCAAGTGGACAAAAAGCACACCACATAAAATCACAGGAATGATCACCAAAAAAAGGAAAAAGGTAAGAAAAAAAACTCCACAATATCTGGGGAGAAGGCAATAAAGGAAAAAAGGTAGAGTAGGAGAATATGAAAAAAGATACGGGAAAAATGCAAAAAGAACAAGGAATGGGATTAACCATGAGAAAGAAAAATTTGGAACAAGGAACAGGGAAGAGAGAAAAAGTTGAAAACTGGCACCTGGAAAGGGAAGAATAAATAAAAATAATAATGACAATAATGTTAATAATAATAATAATTTCAAACAGACAGAGACAAACAAATTTTTAAAAAAGGAAAAAAAAAAAAAACATCTGGGCAGGGTGGGGCCGGGCATCCAGGCTGCATATGAGACACAGATTGGGATGGAATTCCTGCTGGCCCAGAAGGTTGGTGGGAGTGAGGGATGGCCACACCTCCATTCACTAAGAGGGTGTGGGGTATAAGAATAACAAGGGGAATATCGCACCTTTCCAGTTTTTGGCATCCGGAACATCCTTGTGGTTCCCGGCAAGTGAAGCCTATTCTTAAGTCCCTGGAATCTGGGAGAGCACTGTCACTTTAAGTATCTGAAATTGTTGAACTGCTTGTAAACATTCAAAATGGGTGCACCCTCTGGACAGGCAAAAGTCTACAGCTTAGCCCACGTTCCTCTTTGTTGCTTCCCCTTTTATTCAACAGCCACCAGTGAGGTCCTCTGTGCAGTCCCTGGCTAGTTGGGCTGATTTTTAGGTTAATTCTTAGGTCCTAACACCACTCAGTACTATCCAAGTTATCTGTGCCATCTGAGTTGCTGACAGCTCCATATGTCTCCTTTTGTGGTGTTTCATGCAAATTCTTCTACTAGTTAGAGTTTAGTCCACTTCTATATCCTTCCCTTCAAAGCTCAGGGCTCCAGGATTATCTTCTGTATCTGTGTTAATTGTTTCTCCTTGTCTTTGTTGAAGAGGGTCTGTGCTGTCTTTCTGCCTATTCCGCCATCTTACCAGAACCTTTTAATTTATGCTTTTAAAATGGCATTTGTATACATTCAGGTGTTTGACCCTGACAAGTAGGTGGGCCCTTTGTTACTTTATCCAGTTTGAAGATAAGGAAATTGAGACACAGGATGTCAAGTGACTGGCCCAAAGTGGAGGATGGGGAGGACAAGGCTTCCCAGAGAGAGTTGTGGCATCAGAAGGGGGCTGGTGGTGGTGGCAATCATGGGTGACACACTTGAATAGGAGAACAGTGGAGACACCTTTCCCTGAATTTCCCAGAAATAATCCCAAGGCACCATGAGTGCCCTCAGGCTGCTGAGGCCAGGGAGGCTCAAGTAATAAAAGTAGCAAAGACCTGTGCCCTTTAGTTCTTCCAAAGAAAAATCACAGCTCCAGAGCCCTCTCCATAATTTGCTTTCCCAAACAGAAAATTCTCACACAACTGTCATAGTTCTTATTTTTGAAAATGTAAAATAAAGGGGAAAAAAACTTTCGTTATTCCGGTGCATTTGCTCTCAAAACATACAGTGACTAGAGCAAGCTATGTCATTTGGCAGTGAGTGCTGGACCACCCTTTGGTTTGGTCTGTTCCATTCTTGAAGGCCATGGGAATTCTTGACGCTCAGCTTTCTATTTGCACAGCTTTGCCCCAGCACCTGTTCCAAAAGCAATTGGAAGGGCTTGACTGGATCCGGATTCTTAATATTCAGCTCACAAGCAAGAATGTTTAGGATTTGAGGTATAATACTATATTTTACAGTGTACGAACTGAAGCTTTTATGTGGAATTATACTATAAAACACTTTTTCCAATTTAGTGAAAACAGTATATTTAAAAGGGATTTTATCATCATTGCAAGAAAACAAACATAAGCATATATGATAACCATATAAGGATTAAAATATACATATTCATATGAGCTTTTATTATTTTGACCTGCTCATTAGATTGTCAACTTTTCCCTTATGGTCTCCTATAGAGAATAAATGCCCTATAAATGTTGTTTCATTAAACAATGAAAGTATAAATTAGGGAATAGTTATCCCAGTATTTTAAGATGTTTGCCCACCTACACGAATCAAAGATCCTTTCAATCCTACCACTGTGTATGAATTATTCATTAAGTCATCAATAATAAAAATATTAAATTAAACACTAATTAATTCAGTGTACACATAAAATAGGGTCCAAAACTGTTACCCAAGCATTCATCAAGTTTCTCCAAAGAAGACTTGTATCAAATGGCCATGGAAAAGCAAGCCTTTTATAGGATTTTAGCTGATTTTGAGACCAAACCAAAAAAAGCCCACTGCCATCACGTTGATTTCAACTCACAGTGACCTTATAGGACAGAGTAGAACTGCCCCATAGGATTTCCAAGACTATAAATCTTTTCATTAGCAGACTGCCACATCTATCTCTTGTGAAGCAGTTAGTGGGTTTGAATTACTAACCTTTTGATTAGCAACTGAATGTTTTAACCACTGTATCTCCAGAGATCCTTACCAGTAGGGTGAAAAAGAAGAAATTAATTTGGGGAGGGGGGCGTGTCTTCTGTCCTTTTTTAGACTAATAATAATAATAATAAAATTTCAGCCTAAATCACTGTATGTTTACTTTAAAATATAAGCTCAAATTTTCATTTAGAACTCAGTCAACTTAAAAAAGCAACCATAATTATAAGTGGTAGTGGATTTTGGTGGGGATTCCCTTCCTGGGTATGGTAAGGCCAGGGCAGGAGGGGGAATGGCTGTTGCTTCTGGGGGCAGGAGAAGGGCAATGAGGTAGCCAGGAAGCCTGGGTGAGAGGAGCCTGGACCAAGGCTTTGGGCCTGTAGAGTCTCACTCAAAACAAGGCAGGAAGCAAACATAGCTGAAGTCAGTTGCATTGAAAACTTACAAATTTTGTTATAAACTTTGAATGGGAGAAGGGAGTAAAGATGTTCATGAGTAAGAGCCCATGAGGATTTTCTGGGCAACACTGAATGGGGTGGTGGGAGCTGTTCCTGGAGAGCAATCCCTGCCCACAGCCCAGGAAGTCTGCAAGGGTTCAGCTTGGTGGTAGACAGAGGGCGGAGCTAGTTGGTAGTATTGATTGAATAAAACCAAAACCCAAACTCACTGCTATCCAATTGATTCTGAATCACAACCACCCCCTTTTGGTTTCCAAGGCGGTAAATCTTTACTGAAGTAGATAGTACAGTCTTCCTTCTGTGGAGTGACTGATATGTTTGAACTGCCAACCTTCTGGTTAGCAGTCAAATACCTTATGCACTCTAGTAAGAGCTCCTTATGGATTGAATAGTGACCCCCAAAAATACGTGTTGAAATTCTAACCCTATACATGTGGATGAAGGAGTCCTACTTGTACATTGGATAAATGCATGGCCGCTAACCAAAAAGTCTACTGTTGGAACCTACCAGCAGCTCCTCAGGAGAAAGATGAGGTGGTCTACTTTTGTAAAGATCTGTAGCCTTGGAAACCCTTTGAGGCAGTTCTACTATGTCCTGTAGTGTCAATATGGGTTGGTATTGATTCTTCTTCAGCAACTTTTATTTATATATTTAAATACCTTTGAATCCAATCCCATTTGGGAGTGGGGATTTCTTTGTTATATTAATAAGGTGTGTCTCAAACTTAATCACTTGTACGATGTCATAGGAGTAGATTAGATATAAAGACAAGCATGCAAAAATAGGTGATGGGTGGGAGGGGAGGGGAGAGAATACTATAAAAATAATGTAAAAAAAAAAGGAAAAGACAGATGGCAGGAGGAGATTGGTAAACAACCAAGGAACACTAGGGTTGCAGAAGCTGAGACAAAGACCTTCTGCCCAGAGCTGACTCAGAAAGAGCTTTCCCCTAGAGTTGGTGCCCCAAATTTGGACTTCCAGCCTCCTGAACTGTGAGAAAATTAATTTCTGTTAGTTAAAGCCACCCACTTGTATTTCTGTTGTACCAGCACTAAGAAACTAAGACATGGGTGGGTTCTGGTCAAAGACGTCAGACAGTGTGAACAAAAAGACAAAGAAGTTCTCTGTCTATAACCCTGTCTGTAACACAACAGAATGTCATTCTTTCTCTTAACAGTGGCTTCTGAATTATGTATGAAGTTACTTGTCTGAAGTCAAGTTCAGTATGCAATCAGGTTCTTTCAGAGCCTTTTGTAAAAAACAAAAATGGAAATGGTGTGAATTTTCTCATGTATAAAATTTAAGAAGAAAACAAAAACATTTATGTTGGTTCAATTTAATACTAACTTTAAATTTCAGATTAAAAGCTCTGTTACAGAAGTATCTTTCAGTATTTTTCCCATTTGAAGTATCAACTTTTGAAAATTATATTTTAAATTTCTTTGAGTTTAATTGAATTGTTAATATCAATGGAGATGATATTGGTACACATATTGATAAAAAAATTTATAAACCAATTTGTAAAAATCAGTAACAAAGTGACTTCTTTAGCTCGTAATTCTTGTACTTATAAATTTAGTAGCCATGAAGAGCAAAATATTCATATCAAAGAAGTGAAATATACCTCTCCAGTCTCGTAAGAATTTACTTGTCTCTTCAAGTTAACTTTAACTCAATAAATATTTCAAAGTAACTTAAAAACAATTCATTCCACTGTTTTTCAGAGTGTGTACTCTGATTTTCATATTGAAAGATTTTATTTAAAAGAATGTTAGATTTTTAAAATTGAAAACCCTAACTATGTCTAAATAGAGACCCCAAATCACACAGCCTCCAGATAGCAGTTTTATGTCTGGAACCTGAATTTACTGATTTCCATTCTGGTGCTATTTCCATTAGAACATTAGTCAAGCAAAGAAAACAAAGTTGATCAAACTGATGTTGAACCTTAAATAATTCCAATAAAATATAGCTCTAGATTTTGCTAAGGCACTTCAAATAAATAACAATTAAAGTTAAAAAAAAAAAAATCCTACAATTTGATTGGTTTAATAGGGAAAATGTTTTCAGTTTCATATTATTCAATTTCTTATGTTGTTGTTGTTGTGTGCTGTCGATTCGGACCCGACTCATAGCGACCCCTCCTTGGGTTTCCGAGGCAGTATCACTACGGAAGTAGATTGCCCCATCTTCCTTCAAAGGAGTGGCTGGTGGGTTTGAACCACCAGCCTTCTGGTTAGCAGTCAAGTGCCTTAGCCACTATGCTACCAGAGCTCCTTCAATTTCTTATACTGACCCAAATATAAACTTTATATATCAAGGCCACGTTACACTCATAAAGTTCATGTTCTAGCCTCTCGAAATAAGAGTACAGTGGAAGCACTAACACTCTTGACTGTAGAAGAGGAATTGTGCCAATGTCATAAAATTCAATACTACAAGTTTTCAATTTTACACCAAAAATATAAAAAAATAAACAAATAAAATACATTGAGAAATTATGCAGAAAACCATTAAATATTTAAGAGGTAATAAAACTGCCACCAACTCATTAAATATTCTCTTGTAAGCATTAGATCAAGAGCCAATAGTACTCAAACTCTCACAATTAGAAGAAAGAGAGAGAGAGAGAAAATTCTAATGAGCAGAATTACTAAAAAATTATAAAAATGGCTTAGTCATGGATGAGAAAATGGACGTAGTCAATATTCTAAACATTATACCTATTTGCACTAATGGACATCATAAATAAAATAATTATTTTCAGAAAATGAAGGTTGAAGATAAAATGAAGAACTTGGAAGATCTTCAAATTCTTACCAGAGATCTAAGCATATGTAAACTTAAGTGTATGGTATACAGTTTTTTTGTTTTGTTTTGTTTTGTTTTTAAACAAAGTTGGAAAGTGAATGCATAGAATGTTCTTAATGAGGCACAAATCCACTGTGGCTTCTAGATGGAAGACTACAGCTTAGAAAAGAAAAGAAAAGAATTGTCAAGTGTGTTATGTTGTATAGAATATAAACACACTTTGTAAATCAAGAAGGAATATTGATTTCTGTGATACATGTGTTTAATGTTAAAATGAACACACCATCATCATTTTGTGTGAATATTTACTGACAACAGGGAAGTGTTCTCTGACAGTATTTGTGAAGTGTTTTAGTCAGACTCACTTTTCAAAGAAAAGAGCTCAACTAGAGGGCCAGACAGAGGAGCAGTCAGCCACAGGGACCCAGGTGGGGGGGATAAGAGAGGTCTCCAACAGAAGGACAAACTTGTCTGTCGGTTTGTCCTACTGTGGTGACATGTAGACGTGAGTTTTGAGGCTGAGGCTCTGGTGTTTAAAACCCAGCGAGATGC
>NW_006922239.1:50090-50591 GCF_000298275.1 Orycteropus afer afer
TTAGGATAGACCTGGAATCGCAATTTCTAACAGGTATTCTCAAAGGGGTACATGGTATATAGAAAATTTTTTAGAACTTATCAAGAGGTGGTCCTGCCCTTTGATTAACTTTTCTATTATCCACCCAACTTCAAAGTAGGCTCTGGAGTCAAGCTGTCTGTATATGAATTCTGAGCTTACCACATGTTTTTTTGTGAGATGATATTATCTTTATTAACAGATTATTTAATATATCTTTTTATTTTAAATAATTATTTTAAATACTGGCAAACAGGAACATACCCTAGACCAAGGATAGATTTGGCTGAAGATAATCTTACATATGCACTTGTGCTACAAAATTAGCCATACACATTACAGAAGCAACAGAAGACAGAATTGGAGTAACCTCTCAGAGACAACTAAACACCTTGAGAATCACTGGGCCTGGCAACTCAGGACCATAGTCTTGGAGGACACCAAGCTCAATTGGTACAACAAAGTACATAAAAATCCTGTTCC
>NW_006922239.1:51261-53766 GCF_000298275.1 Orycteropus afer afer
CCAGGCAATGCAACCACCTACTCCAGGGAGATATACCCCTTATAGCAATCATCCATGGGGCACCAGAGGGGCAGCATTCACATAGAGGGAAAGCTTGATAGACAGGAGTGCATAGTTAAGAAAGGCACAGGGAGGGGGTAGCCACAGGTAGGGGAGGAGAATTTGTTATAGTCAGGGATGATAATCAGAGCATGAAATCAAATATACATGAACCATTGAATGTAAAACAAATTTTGCTCTGCAAATTTGCACCCAAAACACAGTAAAATTTTAAAAAAAGAAGTAAAAGAAAATAGTGTAGGCCAAACTAAAAAAAATATATATTATTTTGTAGTTATAATTGGACACTAACATAGCTTTCCTGTGCTAATCTTGTAACTACTTCCAAATAAAATTCACACTTTAAATAGTATAGAAGACTAAAATGTACTATACTTATCACTACTATGTAGTAGACATTGAGTAGATGCCTCCTCTTTTCAATGTTATATATCTGTAAATGTTTGCCTTGATGGCCTTGCCAGGCAAATAGAACAGAAACCAGAGATGTGGGTCCATGTAGCTCTCTCTCAATTCTCCCCATAGTAAGCTGGGATACCAATAGACCTCACCATCATGATGAAGTTGAACCAGAAGTAAACTAACTCTTGCCTGGATTTGGAGTCCTTCCAAGTTTGTATCACTTGGGTGGTGCAGGTGCATCACAGTGCCTCCAGATTAGTAGTATTCCCAGCCTGGTGTAACTGTTTCAAACACAAAAGAAGAAAAACATTTATTAGAAAAAAAAAGAATATAATAATGACAAAATTTTAATTCCCCAGGAAAATATAACAATTTTACGTTTGTATGCACTTAATAGTATAACCTCAAAATGTATAAATCAAATTGACAGAAAAAGAGAATTGATATTTTGAATAAATAACAAACTTCTATAAACCAAAGAGAAAGAAAAAATAAGTGAAAAATGGACAAAGATATGGTCAAACAGTTCACTAAAGAGATAACATGAACGTAAAACAAATACATGAAAATATGTTCAATCTCATCATCAATCAAATAAATGAAAATTAAAATCACAATAAGATAAATATTTACTCACAAAAGATGAAAAAAAAACCTCACTGCCATAAAGTTGGATCTGATTCATAGTAACCCCTCCTTGGGTTTCAGAGGCAGTATCCCTATGGAAGTAATTGCCCAATCTTCCTTCCAGAGAGTGGCTGGTGGGTTTGAATCTCAAGCCTTCTGGTTAGCAGCCAAATGCCTTAGGCACGAGGACACCAGAGCTCCCTACAAAAGATTAGAAAAATTAAAAATTTCAGCAATATCAAATGTTGAAAAGATGTGATGCTACAGGACCTCTATGGATTTTAGGCTCATACATTGGTGGAGCTCTGGTGGCACAGTGCCTAAGGAATTTGACTGCTAACCAGAAAGTTGGTGTTTCAAAACCACCAGCCTCATAGTTCCAGTAGGATGGTGGACTAGGCAGAAAGACTGCACAGACCCTCTTCAACAAAGAAAAGGGAAACCAATTAACGCAGACACAGAAGATAATCCTAGACCCCTGAGCCTTGAAGGGAAGGATATAGATGTGGACTAAACCCCAACTAGCAGAAGAATTTGCATGAAAATACCAAAAATGGAGACAGACGGAGCTGCGGTCTGTCAGTGAACCTGGGTGATCCTGACAGCACGGCACAGACAGCTTGGAGATTCTCGAGTGGTGGTAAGACCTAAGAATTAACCTAAAAATCAGCCCTGCTAGCCAGGGACTTCATGAAGGACTACTCTGGTGGCTGGGGAATAAACGGAGACAGTGAAGAGAAAGGCGAGCTAAACTGTGGACTTTTGCCAGTTTGGAGAGTGCCACCATTTTAAAGGTTTAAAAGTGGCTTGACTATTTTGGATATTTAAAGAGACAGCACTCTTGCAGATTCCAAGGGCTTAAGAACACGTTCTGCTTGCCAGCAACCCCCAGGACACTCAGACCTGCAAGACTGAAAAGGTGAGACATTCCTCTTGTTACTCTTATACCCCACACCTGCTTGGTGAATGGAGGTGGGGCCATTCCCCACTACCACCTACCTTCTGGGCCCACAGGAACTCCATCACAGTCTGTGTGCTCAGATGCAGCCTGGGTGCCCTGCCCTGTCCTCCACTCATATTTTTTTTTCTCTTTTTTTATTTTTATTTATTTATTTTTCTTTCTTTTTCACTTTCTTATTTCTGGTGATTAATTTGCTTATATTTGTCTGTTTAAAAACAACTGTTACTAATAATACTTTTGTCCTTTTTACTATTATTCTTATTCTTCCCCTCCCAGGTCCTAGTTTTTGGCTTTTTTTCTTTTCCCTGCTCCTGGTTGAAAATATTTTTTAAAATTAATTAATTTTTTTTTCTCTCCCCTTTTTTCTTGTGGTTAACTACATTCCTTGTTTTTCTTTTTGCATTTTTCCCATTTTTTTCTTGATTATTCTCAATCTCTACATTTTTTCTCTTAGT
>NW_006922239.1:54774-55283 GCF_000298275.1 Orycteropus afer afer
GAGAAGGTAGTGGGATGGTATATATAAAACCCTGAAAGAGAAAAATTTTCAACCAAGAATTATATACCCAGCAAAATTGTCCCTCAAAAATGATGGTAAAATGAGGAGATTTCTAGATAAGCAGAAACTAAGGGAATTTCCTAAAACCAGAACAACCTTACAAGAGATGCTAAAGGGAGTCCTTTGAACAGAGAATCAAAAATAGCAAATAACAACCAGCCATTAATACACAAGATGACATATCCCAGAAACCACAGCTATGGACATAGCCAAAGAAAAATGAGCTTACATGATTGTAAACAGGGAACCAGAGATATCAATTGGCAAGTGAGGACAACTACAAACAGAAAGAGGGAAAAGACTGTGTAGTCACAGAACTTCTAAATGGTGAGGAAGTTAAGAAAGTTGCAAGAGAGAATGGACTGTTGTAAACTTGGGGAGAAAATTATAAATCATAGGGTAACCTCAAAGAAAAATGATAAACCTTCACATCACAATAAAAAAGAGGA
>NW_006922239.1:67360-68078 GCF_000298275.1 Orycteropus afer afer
GTAAACTGTGGTCAATGTCATGAGACAAAGTGTATGTGAACTGCTGTATGGAAAGTGAATTTGCTTTGTAAATCTTCACCCAAATCACAAAAAAAACCCCAAAAACAAACAAACAAACAAAAAATCCACCAGCCTCTCCACAAAAGGAAGATGGAGCAATCTGCTCAATAAAGATTTACCACCTTGGAAATCCAATGGTGGTCATGATGAGTTGGAAGTGACTCGATGGCAGTTGTCATTGTTAGGTGCTGTCTAGTTGTCTCTGACTCATAGCGACCCTATGCTCAGCAGAACAAAACACTGCCCGGTCTTGTGCCAAGCTCACGATCCTTGCTATACCTGAGCCAATCATTACAGCCACTGTGTCTTATCCAACTCGTTGAGGGCCTTCCCCTTCTTCTTTGACCCTCCACTTTACCAAGCATGAAATCCTTATCCAGGGCATGGTTCCTTCTAACAACATGACCAAAGTAGGTGAGACAAAATCTGGCCATTCCCGCTTCCAAGGAGCATTCCAGCTGTACATCTTCCAGGAGAGATTTGTTAATCCTTTTAGCAGGCCATGGTACTCTTAGCATTCTTCTCCAACACCACAACTCAAAATCATCAACTCTTCTTCTGTTTTCCTTATTCATTGTCCAGCTTTCAAATGCATTTGAGGTGATTTAACATACCAGGTATCAGTTAGGCGCACCTTAGTCTTCAAGGATACATCTTT
>NW_006922239.1:69089-69572 GCF_000298275.1 Orycteropus afer afer
TATTGCAACTTGAGGCTTAAATTTTTCCCTCAGTTATTTCTGCTTGACAAAAGCCAAGTGTGTTCTTCCCTTTTGGTTTTCTAAATCCAGATCTTTACACATTTCATTACAGTAATTGGCTTTGTCAGCTCCAGCTGCTCTTTGAAATCTTCTGTTTAGCTCTTTTATCTTATCATTTCTTCCATTGGCTTTAGCTACTCTCCACTCAAGGGTAAGTTTCAGAGTCTCTACTGACATCCATTTTGGTCTTTTCTTCCTCTTTTTGTCTTTTTAATGACCTCTCTCTCTCTTCATGGATGTTGTTTTTGATGTTATCCCACAATTCCTCTTTTTTGGTCATTGGTGTTCAATGCATCAAATCTATTCTTTAGATGGTCTCTAAATTCAGGAGGAATATTATCAAGGTCATATTTTGGCTCTTGTGGACTTGTTTTAATTGTCTTCAACTTCAAGTTGAACTTGCATATGAGCAATTTGTGGTCT
>NW_006922239.1:69927-76907 GCF_000298275.1 Orycteropus afer afer
ACATTTTGATTGCAATATTTTGTCAATTTTAGACTGCAGATATTGGTAACAATCTTCAGTTTCTTCAATTTTGGTTTACTGGATGGTGTGTAAATTTGAATCAGAATAGTATTGACTTGTTTTCCTTGTAGGCGTATAGATATTATCCTATCACTAACAGCATCATACTTCAGAATAGATCTTGAAACATTCCTTGTGATGATGAATATGATATCATTCCTCTTCAATTTGTTATTTCTGGCACAGGATACCATGTAATTGTCTGATTCAAAATGGCCAAGACAAGTACATTTCTGCTCACTAATGCCTAGGATATCATTTTTTACATCTTCTAATTTTCCTACATTCATACCTCATATATTCCAGGTTCCAATTATTAATGGATATTTGCAGCTGTTTCCTCCCATTTTGAGTTGTGCCCAATCAGCAAATGAAGGTCCCAAAAGCTTTACTCCATCCATGTCATTAAGGTCAACTCTACTTTGAGGAGGCAGCTCTTCCACAGTCGTATTTTGAGTGCCTTCCAATCCAAGAGGCTCATCTCCCAGCACTCTATCAGACAGTGTTTCAGGGATATTCATAAAGTTTTCCGCTAATATATCCAACAGTGTTTCACCATTATTCATAAGGTTTTCACTGGCCAATTTTTTCAGAAGTGGATCGCCCCACTTTTCTTCCCAGTATGTCTTAGTCTAAAAGTTTCACTGAAACCTGTCCACCCTGGGTCACCCTGCTAGTATTTGAAACACTGATGGCACACCCAAGTCACCACAGTACAACAAACTGACAGATGAATGGTGGTAAAATCTAGTAAAATTTAAAAGGCACTTACCAGTGCAACTGACAAAAAAAAAAAAAAAATTGATAAAATAGATTTCATCAACATTAAAACCCTTTCAGTTTCAAGGGATTCCATAGAGAAAATGAGAAGACAACCCAAAGAATTTGAGTAAATATTTGCAAATAATATATCTGATAAGAGACTTGTATCTAGTATATATAAAGAATTCTTATAGCTCTATAATAGAAAGACAAATGTACTTTTAGTATTAGAGTTTTTCAGAATATGGAGTTGCTATGAAGAAAAATAAAATAGAAATCCAATTGTACTCACTGAGAGCCATTGAAGGGTCAATATCAAACTGTTAAAACTGGTCACTTAAATAGAGAGAGAGAGGCTATAGAGACCTTTTCTTTATTTGGGGGTGTTTTGGTTATCTAGTGCTGCTCTAACAGAAAATACCACAAGTGGAAGGCTTTAACAACCAGGAGTTTATTCTCTTACAGTTTGAACTGGGCTGTAAGTCTGAGCCTGCTTTAGGGCCTGGGTGAAGACCCCTTGACCTTGAGCTTCAGCCGTGCTTCTGATTCCTAGCCTACTGAAGCTGGAGGGTTCTCTTAACTCAAACAGTTGCTGGCTGCTGAGGCTGCCAAACCCAAGGTCAACAGGCAAAATGGCACAGTCCCAAGATTATCAAGCAACACAGCAGGCCACTTATTCAATTCCAGGTGCAATCCCAAGATCAGCAGGCAACATGACAGGCTGCTGAATGAATACTCAGCTACATGTGGGGTCCAAGTGTGCCAAAAGGTTCAGAGACCTTTCTCAAAGCTTCTTCTTATATACTAGAAGTAGACCACATCCCTAAGGCAGCTATTCAGCTGCTCACAGTAGATTCCACCATGGAGCTGATTTCCATTCTCTTCATGGGTCCTGACACAAGCCATGGTATTTTCAAATGCTTCATATGCATGTGAGAACTGGATAATGAATAAGGAAGACCGAAGAAGAGTTGATGCTTTTGAGCTGTGGTGTTGGCAAAGAATACTGAAAGTACAGTGGACTGCTAAAAGAACTAATATGTCTGTCCTGGAGGAAGTGCAGCCAGAATGCTCCTTGGAGGTGAGAATGGCCAGCCTTCATCTCACATACTTTGATCATGTTGTCAGAAGGGACCATTCTCTAGTGAAGGATGTCATGCTTGGTAATGTGGAGGGTCGATGAAAGAGGGAAAGGCCCTCAATGAAATGGATTGACATGGTGGCAGTGGCAATGGGCACAAGCATAGCAAGAATCATGGAGCCAGTTCAGGACCGAGCAGTGTTTCATTCTGCTGTGCATAGGGTCATTTGAATCAGAGACAACTCAATGGCACCTAACAACAACAACAACAACATGGGGAATAACTCCATCCAGCTGCCCAGCCACTCAAAACCAGGCCCAGCCAAGCTGACACATAACTTTAACAACCACAAGGGGTATATTGTATATCTTGTCATAGAGATCATAGAGATACAAGATACAAGATAATAAGATAATCTTATTATCTTAAGAAAAAAACAAAAACATAAGTAGTGCTGAGTTTCTAGTAGAAACAAAAACTGAACAAAAACTTGGATTACAATCTTGTTTTTTTCACTCATTAAGTGTGGACTCCTATGTGCAGCTTGGCTTATCCCTGGATAACAGTAACTCATTACTAAGAAAATATGTGAGATTTGATGATGTCTAGGGAGTTTTAGGAGTTTTGGTGGTGTCTCCCACATTGTCCAGCAGTTAGGATTCCTGGTTTTCACCCAGGCGGCCTGTGTGGGAACACAACAACATTTAAGGAACTCTGGTGGTGTAGTACATTACACATTTGGCTGTTAACCAGAAGGTCAGCAGTTCAAAACTTACCAACTGCTCCACAGAAAGAAGATGAGGCAATCTATTTTCATAAAGATTTACAGCCTTGGAAACCCAATCAGGGTCATTAGGAGTTAGAATCAACTCAATGGCAGTGAGTTGTTTTTGTTTTGTTTTGTTTTGTTTTCAGTTTGAGAGAGTCTTCTAGAAGTCCTTGAGTTAAAAGCACAAATGGTTGAGAGGGGGACTACTAACCAAATGTTAGTAGTTTGAATCCACAAAGAATCCATTCCCAAAAAAAGGCCTGGCTATTTGCTTCTGAAAGATTATAGACATGAAAATCCTATTGAGTAGTTTTACTCTGAAACACATGGGGTTTCTATGACTTAGAATCAACTTCGTAACAACTGTTTTTCTTTTGTAATGGCTTCTTCTAGTACTCACATTCTATAGGGGTTATGTATAGTGCAGTTTTAGGAGGTTACCATTTACAGAGTTTATTGCAAAGAATGTGTTAATTTAACATGTTGCTAGGTGTGTTAGGCTGGGTTCTCTAGAGAAGTAAAACTTATGTACACATATACAGAAAGAAAAATTTATCTTAGGAAAATGACTCACACACTTATAGAAACTGGCAAGTCCCAAGTTCTTGGATCAATCATCAAACTGGAGGCTTTTTCTGACTCACACAGCTGCAGTGGCTGATGAGCTCAAGGTTGGAAGGCAGTATACTGGCTGTTGATTCCAACAAACGGTGCATCCAAGATATCCAGGCTGAATGGTGGATTGTTCACGCACGGACAGTTGTACGCAGCCCAACAGGATCCTGATCCACAGAAGAGTGTCTCTTTTCCCAAGATGTCCATAAATATATTGGGAGCAGGCCACACCCCTAGAGAAACTCCCTTGCAACAGATTGGCTGCTCAAAACATATATATCTGATCCCATCATGGGAATACCACACATCACAACAGCTTAAACCACACAGAATTGTGATCCAGCCAAGTTGACACACAGCTCCAACTATCACACTAGGTATCCTGGGATTTGGGTTGTTGTTCTAGTTACCTAGTGCTTCTCTGACAGGAATATACCACAAATGGGATGTCTTGAAGACACAGGAGTTTATTCTCTTACAGTTTGGAGGCTTTAAGTCTGAGTTCAAAGTGCCAGGCTCTACTGGCTGGGTGATAGCCCCTCAACCTTGGGATTCAACTTTGCCTCCTGCTCCTGGCCCACTGAAGCTGGAGGCTTTTCTTCACTCAGCTGCTGAGGCTGACAAGCCCAAGGTTGACAACTAAAAAGGCACAGTCCCAATATTACCAAACCACACAGAATACCATTAATTCAAGTCCATTGAAAGTCCCAAGGTTGGCAGAGCATGGCAGGCTGCTGAACAACAACATGGCTCCATACAGGGTTCAAGTGTGCTATAAGCTAGAGACCATTCCCAAAGCTGCTGCTTATATATAGGAAGCAGACTGCATCCCTAAAGTAGCCACTCAGCTTCCTGTGGTAGATTTCGCCATGGAGTTGACGGAGTCTCATCATAGGGAATACTACAACCAGCTGCCCAGCCACTCAACCAACTCCAGCCAACTTGACACACAAACTTAACTACCACAGTTATATTGGCTTGAGTATTGATCCAATATAGTATTTTGAGTAAAGGAAGGAAAGTGATGAGAAATACACTACTGTATAAATTGTAATCCACCACGGTCCATTCCTGGACCCAGTAAGAGCAGGAGAGGAACTTAATCCCTAGAGCTCAAGCAGAATGTCTACCAAGGGACCAGGACAACATCCAGGACTGACAACCCAGAGTCTTGAGAGCTTCAACTCTCCTTAGGTCATGTGCATCTGGAAATTAGTGCAGAAGAGAAGGAAGGATCCAGACAATGGCTACCAGGATCATATGGAGTAAGTTTTCTTGCTCACAACAGAGAACACCAATTCTTCTCGGAGTCAATGTTAGTAGACTGTCACCAAATCAGACCAAAGTTTGTGTGCTGATAAATGGATTTAATCCTGCCCTTGGGAGGGTCAGCAGTCATCATACACATTATAGTATATTAGATAGTGTAACTAAAACTATGAGTCAAAAAGAAGAAATAGTTGCAAACATCCAGTAATAATCACAACATAGAATGTACAAAGTATGAATCTAGGAAAATTGGAAGTTGTCAAAAATGAAATTGAATGCATAAGTGAGCTGAAATGGAATGGTATAGGCCATTTTGAATCAGACTATCATATGGTCTATTATGCCAGGAATGTCAAATTGAAGAGGAATGGAGTCACATTCATTGTCAAAAAGAATATTTCAAGATCTATCTGAAGTACAATGTTGTCAGTGTTAGGATAATATCCATATGCCTACAAGGAAGACTGGTTAATACTACTACTATTATTCAAATTTCTGCACCAACCACTAAAGACAAGATGAAGATATTAAAGATTATTACCAATTTCTGCAGCTGAAATTGACAAAACATTCAATCAAAATGTATTGATTATTATTGGTGATTGGAATTCAAAAGTTGGAAACAAAGAAGAAGCATCAAAAGTTGGAAGATACAGCCCTAGTGATAGAAATGACACCAGAGATTGACTGATAGAATTTTGCAAGGCCAATGACTTATTCATCGCAAACACATTTTGTCAACAACATTAACAGTGGCTATACATGTGGACCTTGCCAGATGGAATACACAGAAATAAAATTGACTATATCTGTGGGAAGAGGCAATGGAGAAGCTCAGTATCATCAGTCAAAATAAGACCAGGAGCTGACTGTGAAACAAACCTTCAATTGCTCATACACAAGTTCAAGTTGAAGCTGAAGACAATTAAAACAAGGCTATCAGTGTCAAAATATGACCTTGATATATTCCACCTGATTTAGAAATCATCTGAAGAATACATTTGACACATTGAACACCAATGACCAAAGATCAGATGAGTTGCGGAATGATATAAAAAAAAAAAAAAAAATCATACACGAAGAAGGTAAAAGGTCATTAAAAAGACAGAAAGAGAAGAAAAGACCAAAATGGATGTCAGAAGAGACTCTGAAAGTTGCTCTTTAACAGAGAGTAGCTAAAATGAAGAAGAAATGATGAAATAAAGAGCTGGCTGGATGATTTCAAAGGGTGGCTCAAAAAGAATAAAGTATTATAATGAAAGATGCAAAGACCTGGAGTCAGAAAACCAAAAGGGAAGAATATGCTTGGCATTTGTCAAGCTGAAAGAACTAAAGAAAAAATTCAAGCCTTAAGTTGTAATATTGCAGGATTCTATTGGCAAAATATCGAATGATGCAGGAAGCATAAAAAAAATTGGAAGGAATACACAAAGTCACTGTACATTAAAAAGTTGGTTGAAGTTCAACTACTTCAGGATGAAGTAGATGATATGATCAAGAACCTATGGTACTGAAGGAAGAAGTTCAAGCTGCACTGAATGAATTGGTGAAAAACAAGGCTCCAGGAATTGAAGGAATACCCAGAGATGTTTCAACAAACACATGCAGTGCTGAAGGTGCTTAGTTATTTATGGTAAGAAATTTGGAAGACAGCTACCTAGACAACCAAAGAGATCATTATTTTTGTCCATTCCAAAGAATGGTGATCCAACAGAATGTGGAAAATATCGAACCATATCATCAATATCACACACAAGTAAAATTCTGATGAAGATAATTAAAAACTCATTGCAGCAGTACTTTGACAGGGAATTTCCATCAGTTCAAGCCAGATCCAGAAGAGGATGTGTAATGAGCAATATCCCTGCTGCTGTCAGGTGGATCTACAAGAGACACAAATAGACTAAAAATCAAAGGTTGGAAAAAGATATATCAAGCAAATAGCAACCATAAAAGAGCAGGAGTGGCAATATTAATTTTTGATAAAATTGCCTTTAAGATAAAAACCACCATCAGAGACAAGAAAGGACATCATACAATGATTAAAGGATCAATTGAACAAGAGGATGTAACAATAATAAATATCTGTGCACCCAATGAAAGAGCCCCAGAATACATAAATCAAACTTTAGCAGAATTGAAAGACAAATAGATGACTCCACAGTCACAGTGGGAGACTTTAATATACCACTTTCAATGAAAGATAGAACCGGAGAAAAATTAAACAAAGATGCAGAAGAATTAACAGTACAATCAACCAACTTGACCATATAGACATCTACAGAGCACTTCACCCAACAGCAGCACAACATACATTCTTCTCCAATGCACATGGAACATTCTCCAAGATAGACTGTATGGCCATAAGCAAGCCTTAATAAATTTAAAAACATTGAAATACTGCAAAGCATCTTCTCAGATCA
>NW_006922239.1:77373-78060 GCF_000298275.1 Orycteropus afer afer
TTTGAAAAGATTAATAAAATTGACAAACCACTGGCAAATTTAACAAAAGAAAAGAGGGAGAGAATACAAATAAGAAGAATAAGAAACAAATTGGGTAACATCACAATAGAACCAACAGAAATTAAAAGGATAATATCAGGATACTATGAAAAACTATACTTCAACAAATTTGAAAATCTAGAAGAAATGGACAGATTTCTAGAAACACACTACTTATCTAAACTAACACAGACTGATGTGGAATATTTGAACAGATCCATAACACAAGAAGAAACTGAACATGTCATAAAAACAATTACCAACAACAAAAAAAGCCCTGGCCCAGACGGTTTAACTGGAGAATTCTACCAAACGTTCAGAGAAGAACTGACAACAATCCTACCCAAACCAGAGCATAGAAAAGGATGGAATCTTCCCTAACTCATTTTATGAAGCAAGCATAACCTTGATACCAAAACCAGGCAAAGACATCACTAAAAAGGAAGACCACAGACCAATATCCCTCATGAATATAGATGCATAAATCTTCAACAAAATACTAGCCAATAGACTCCAATAATGTATCAATAATAATAATAATAATAATACATTATGACCAAGTGGAGTTCTTACCAGGTATTCCAGGGTGGTTCAACAATAGAAAAACAATCAACGTCACCCACCACATAAATAAAACAAAGGAGAAGA
>NW_006922239.1:78545-98790 GCF_000298275.1 Orycteropus afer afer
TGGAAGTCCTAGCCAGGGCCATAAGGCAAGAAAGGGAAATCAAAGGCATCCAAATTGGTAAGGAAGAAGTCAAACTATCCCTATTTGCTGATGATATGATGCTATACATAGAAAACCCAAGAGACTCAGCAAAAAACCTTCTGGAACTAAATGAGAGATTTTACATAGTGGTAGAATACAAAATCAGCATACAAAAAAATCAGTTGGATTCCTCTACACAAGCAAAGAGATTGCTGAAAAAGAAATAAGGAAATCAATACCATTGACAATAGCTACCAAAAAAATAAAATACTTGTGAATAAATGTCACTAGGGACACAAAAGACCTGTAAAAAGAAAACTACAAACACTACTTTAAGAAAACATAAGCAAAATGCAACCATGCAACCACTTCCATGGAGTCAGAGCTGACTCATAGAGACCCCTCCTTGGGTTTCCAAGGCAGTATCACTACGGAAGTAGATTGCCCAACCTTCCTTTCGGGGAGTGGTTGGTGGGTTTGAACTGCCTGCCTTCTGGCTAGCGGTCAAATTCCTTAAGCACTATGCCACCAGAGCTCCCAGACACCATAATCTCCCTATCCATGAGCATGGTATGTTCTTCCATTATGTAGATCTCTTATGGTAGAAACCATAAAATGTTAAGGGGCAAAGATGTCTTATGATAGAAACCATAAGAGATCTACATAAATGGAAGAACATCCCATGCTCGTGGATAGGAAGATTGAATGTTGTGAAAATGTCAATACTACCTAAAGCAATCTATACATTCAATGCAATCCCAATCCAGATTCCATCAACATTCTTTGATGATATGGAAAAACCTATCACTAATTTTATATGGAAAGGAAAGAGACCTCAGATAAGTAAAACACTACTGAAAAAGAAGAACAAAGTAGGAGGTCTCACAGTCCCAGATCTCAAAATCTACTGTACAACCACAGTAGTCAAAAAAGCCTGGTATTAGTACAATGACAGACATATAGGCCAGTGGAACAGAATTGACAACCCAGAAATAGATCCATTGACCTATGGTCAGCTGATTTTTGACAA
This sequence comes from Orycteropus afer afer, assembly GCF_000298275.1. Taxonomy (NCBI): domain Eukaryota; kingdom Metazoa; phylum Chordata; class Mammalia; order Tubulidentata; family Orycteropodidae; genus Orycteropus; species Orycteropus afer. The sequence goes on from NW_006922239.1 coordinate 79,597, forward strand.
AGGGCTGAAAACCATTAAATGGGAAAGAGATGGTCTCTTTAACAAATGGTGCTGACAAAACTGGATATCCATTTGCAGAAAAATGAAACATAAAAACTAACTCCAGATAGATCAAACTTAAATGTGAAACCTAAAAGTATAGGGGCAAACTTAGGGGCCCAAATATATGGCATAAATAGACTGTCAAGTATAACCCAAAATACAGAAACAGCAGAAGATAAACTAGATGAATGGGACCTTCTAAAAATTAAATTTTTATGTGTTTCAAAGGACTTCCCCAAAAGAGTGAAAAGAGATCCTATAGATTGGGAAAAAATATTCGGTAATGGCATATCTGACAAGGGACTTATCTCTAAAATTTATAGAAAATTCCAACACCTCAACAACAAAAGACAAACAATCCTATTTTCAAAAGGGCAGAAGACATGATTAGACACCTCACCAAAGAGGATAATCAGGCAGCCAACAAACACATGAAGAAATATTCACTATCATTAGCCGTTGTTGTTGTTGTTGTTGTTATGTGCCGTCGAGTCAAACCCGACTCATAGCCATTAGAGAGATGCAAATAAAAAAAAAAAGAGAGAGAGATTCCATCTCACCCCAGCACTAATGGCAAAGTTCAACAAGACAGAAAATTACAAATGCTGGTGAGGATGTGGAGAGATTGGGACTCTCATACACTGCTGGTGGGACTGTAAAATGATGCAACCACTGTGGAAAGTAGTGTGGAGATTCCTTAAAAAGTTGGAATTAGAAATACCATTTGATCCAGCAATTCCATTACTAACCATATATCCTAAAGTAGTGAGAGCTAGGCCAAGAACAGACGTTTGCACACCCATGTTCATTGAAGCACTATTTACAATAGCAGAAAGATGGAAACAACCTGGGTGCCCCTCAACAGAAGAATGGATAACTAAGCTATGGTATATGCACACAATGGAATATCATGCAACACTAAAGAATAATGTGGAATCTGCAAAGCACTGCCATAGTGTAGATGAACTTGGGGGACATTACAATGAGTGAAATAAGTCAATCACAGAAGAACAAATATTGTATTAGCTCATTATTTTAAAAAGTCAAGGAAAGGTTTATATATGGAAAGAAACTTTCTTTGTTGGTCAGCTAGGTGGGAGGAGAGGGGAGGGAACACTGCAAAGATAAAAAATAAAAATAAAAATAAAATGCTGCAAAAGACTCTTTAAAGTGTTAAGGGGCAAAGATGTCATTTTGAAGACTAAGATGTGCCTAGGCCAAGTCATGGTGTTTTCAATCATCCCATATGTATGTGAAAACTGAACAAAGAATAAGGAGGACCGAAGAAGAGTTGATGCTGTTGAATTGTGGTGTTGGTGAAGAATGCTAAAAATACCGTGGACTGTCAGAAGAACGAACAAATCCAACCTCGAAGAAGTGCAGCTGGAATGATTCTTAGAAGCAAGAGTGGTGAGTTGAAGTCTGGCCTTTGTCTACTCTGGTCATGTTGTTAGAAGGGCCTAGTCCCTGGAGGATATCATGCTTGGTAAAGTAGAGACTCAGTGAAAAAGGAGAAGCAGCTCAACGAGATGGATTAACACAGTGGCTGCAATGATGGACTCAAGCACAGCAGGGATTGTGAGGACGGTGCACAGCTGGGTAGTGTTTCATTTTGTTGTGCACAAGGCCCCAGTGAGTTGGATCTAACTTGACGGCACCTAAAAACAACAAAATCTGTATAGTGATATTCTCAAAATTAAACTCTTCACACCTCAAACTTCAAACATATTTGACTTAATTTTCTTTTAAAGTTATCATATTGCTCTAACAGAATTTTTTTTTTTTTTTTTTTTTGAATGAGCATCTTCATTCATATGCGAGATTGAAGACCATTTTGGTCCATTGGAGCCCTCACTCATTGTATCCTCTATGGCTCCTATTATGAGAGAATGTTGCCTTTCTGTTAGAGCTGATTTATTTCTGTTATATTATGAATATGCCTCACCTTTCTTTCTTTTTTTTAATGATGATATAGCCATGGTTGATGGCGACAGGATACTAACAATTTCCCAAATAACACTTGTCTATGATCATTTCCCCTTACAGGAAGAAATAATAAAGGAACTATCTACTCAGTCTTGGTACATGTTCTGGATTGAATTGTGTCCTCAAAAGATACGTGTTGTAAATCCTAATCCCTAGTATACCTGTGATTATAATCCCATTTGGGAATGGGCTTTCTTTGTTATGTTAAAGCCACTCACTTGGGGTGTTTCTGTGATAGCAGCACTAGACAACTAAAAAAGTACAGCGCAGAAATATACATGAGGAAATTTTCTCTTTCTGTGTAAGATGAATCAGGAGGACTAATAATAATAATGAAGATTCTGCTTCTGAGTGGGTCACAAGGATAAATAAGACAATGAAGACTTCTGAACTGCTTTAATGAATGGAAATAGACCAGTGTGGAACAGGAAACCTACTGATAAATAAATTCTTGGTGGTTTTGTAGAAGCAATATAAAGCCTAAACTGCACATTTTATTTGTTCAGATGATCATTAAGTCCTAACCCAAACTGATGGCTTTCTCCTTTAAACCAACCACAAAAGATAAGGGTCTTGGGATCAAGAATGAGAGGGGTAGAGTAATAACCAACATATTTAACAACTGGTGCCTCACAGGCACCAACCAATCAGAATGGATGGTGCCATAGCTCTTTAGCAAAGATTCAATTCAGTTGCCCACTTTTAACCCTTAAGTTACTAGACAGTGAGGAAGCTCAGGGGGTTTGGTGTGGAAGAACAATGGATGCCAGATGGTAAGGGGAACTGGGTTGGTGAGACAGGCCCTAGGGCAGTGAATATTTTTTAGGGGAATAATTTCAACATTTTAGCAAGGTTCAAAGCATGGGGCATATCAGCTGAACCTCAGTGGAGTGAGTGGACAGGAAGATGACAGATACATACTTCCTTTATTCCTCTTTGTCTATTACACCTTAAAAATGGACCCCATTTTCTTTTTTGAAATGTCCAATGTTCAAAGAACTCAAATTGTCCATCTGAAGAAGTCATGGAGGAGTGAAAGAAGCCATTATTCTTTGCCCTAACTTCTGTGATCACCTCAGGGAGGAAATCTGAAACATGAACTTTTAGTAACAGTTCAACTATCAGTTATTTGAAATTATTTTTGTCAGTTTCTGTTGAGGTGATTCTTATTCATGACAACCCCATGTGTGCTATATTGTGTTTTCCAGGTTATGACATTTTGGAAGCAGATATCACCAGGCTTACTTGAAATTGCTGTTGTCGTTAGGTGTCATTGAGTAGATACCAACTCATAGCAACATTATGTATAACAATGAAACACTGCACAATCCTGCTCCACCCTCACACCAATGCCATGTTTGAGACCATTGTTACAGCCACTGTGTCATTTCATCTTATTGAGGGTCTTCCTCTTTCTTACTGACCCTCTACTTTACCAAGCGTGATGTCCTTCTCAGAGACTGGTCCCTCCTGATAACATGTTGAAAGTACGTGAGAGGAAGTTTCACCAGCCTTGCTTTGAAGGAGTATTCTGGATGTACTTCTTCCAAAATCTGTGAAGCTTATATATAGATACATATATATATATATAGATAGATAGATATAGATATAGATAGATAGATAGATAAAGAGAGAGAAACTTATCCCAGGGAAATGGCTTACACAGTTGATTTTGGGTGCCGTCAAGTCTGCTCCAACTCCTAGCAACCCTATGGACAACAGAACGAAACACTGTCTGGCCCTGCTATGCTTGAGGCCATGATTGCACCCACTGTGTCAATCCACCTCTTCCCCTTTTTCGCTGACACTCTACTTTACCAAGCATGACATCCTTCTCCAGGGAATAGTCTTTCCTAACAACATGACCAAAATAAGTGAGACAAAGTCTGGCCATTTTCACTTCTAAGAAGCGTGCTGGCTACACTTCTTCCAGGACAGATTTGTTTGTTCTGGCAGTCCATGGTTTTTTCAGATTCTTCACCAACACCACAATTCAAAGGCATCAACTCTTCTTCAGTTTTCCTTATTCATAGTTCAGCTTTCACATGTGTATGAGGTGAAAGAAAATACCATAACTTGGGTTAGGCACACCTTAGTCTTCAAAGTGATGTCTTTGCTTCTTCATGCTTTAAAGAGGTCTTTTACAGCAGATTTTCCCAATGCAATATGACGTGTAATTTCTTGACTGTTGCTTTCATGGATGCTGATTGTGGATCCAAGTAAAATGAAATCTTTGACAACACCAAATTTTTCTCCATTTATTGTGATGTTGTTTATTGGTCCAGTTGTGAGGATTTTTATTTACTTTATTTTGAAGTGTAATCCATACTGAGACTGATGTCTTTGATCTTCATCAGTAAGTGCTTCAAGTCATCTTCACCTTCAGCAAGCAAGGTTGTATCATCTGCATATCACAGGTTGTTAATGATTCTTCCTCCAGTCCTGATGCCATGTTCTTCTTTATATAGTCCACCTTCTCAGATTATTTGCTTAGATTGATTGAATAAGTATGGTGAAAGGATACAATCCTGACACATGCCATTCCTGATTGTTAACCATGCAGTTTAAACCCTGTTCTGCTCAAATGACAGCCTCTTGGTCTATGTACAGGTTCCTTGTGAGAACAATTAAATGTTTTGGAATTCCCATTCTTTGTAATATTATCCATAATTTGTTATGATCCACATAGTGGGATGTCTTCACATAGTCAAGAAAACAAAGTTAAACATCTTTCTGATATTCTTCGCTTTCAGCCAAGATCCAACTGACGTCAGAAATGATATCTCTTTCCACATCCTCTTCTGAATCCAACTTGAATTTCTGGCAGTTCCCTGTCAATATACCTCTGCAACTGGTTTTTTTTTTTTTTTTTTTTTCAATTATCTTCAGTAAAATTTTACTTGTATGTGACATTAATATTGTTCAATAAATTTCTACATGATGTTGGATCACCTTTCTTTGGGACAGGCATAAATTCAATCTCTCCAGTCAGTTGGCCAGGTAGTTATCTTCAAATACCTTGTTATAAATGAATAAGAAGCACCAGTGCTGCATCTACTTGTTGAAACATCTCAATGGATATTCTGTCAATTCCTGGAGCCTTGTTTTTTTGACAATTCTTTCAGTGAAGATTTGATTTCTTCCTTCAGTATCACTGAATCTTGATTATATGGATACCTCCTGAAATAGTTGAACATCGGCCAATTCTGTTTGGTACAGTGACTGTGTACTCCTATCTCCTTTTGATACTTCTTGCATCATTCAATGTTTTACCCATAGAATATCTCAATATTGCAACTTGAGGCGTGATTTTTTTCTTCAGTTCTTGTAGCTTGAAAAATCCTGAGCATGTTCTTCCTTCTGAGTGAGAAGAACACACAGTTCTCTGTGGGAAAAACACACAGTTGTAGAGGCTGGAAAATCCCAAATCTATGGCTCAAACATCAAACTGGAGGCTGTTCCTAACCCACACAGCTGCAGGGGCTCACAAATCAAAGATCAGCGGGAAGTGTAGCAGTCTGCTCTCTTTAGCAGCTGGTGAATCCAAGACAGTAGGTAAAATGGCAGATTGTTGGCTCACAGGCTGGAAGGCAACAATCCCAAGATTGTCAGGCAATATGGCAGGCTACTGGTCAGGTCTGGAGGTGATGAGCTAGACACAGGACCAAGATCCAGTAGAAAGCCACAGAATTTTCCCAGGATATCTATCTATCTATCTATCTATCTATCTATCTATCTATCTATCTATCATCTATCACCAAACTCACTGCTATTGAGTTGATTCCGACTCATTGTGACCCTCCTTGGGTTTCTGAGGCAGTAAATCTTTACAGGAGTAGATTGCTCAGTCTTCCTTCATGGAGTGGCTGGTGGGTTTGAAATGCCAGTCTTCTGGTTAGCACTCAAAAGCCTTAGGCACTACACAGCCAGAGCTCCATATAGGTGAGATATGATGTAACATAATCATTTCCATGGGAGCTCTGGTAGCATAGTGCCTAAGGCACTTGACTGCTAACCAGAAGGCTAGCAGTTCAAATCCACTAGCCACTCCTCAGAAGGAAGGTCGGACAATCTATTTCTGTAGTGATACCGCCTTGGCAGCCCAAGGAGGGGTTGCTATGAGTCAGAGCCAACTCGATGACACACAACAACAACAGCAATCATTTCCATGAAGAGATATGCTATGAGGAGTCAATCAGATGAAAGGAAGCTTCCTCAGGGACGTGACTACATCACAACTGCTTAAATCACTTAGAATCATGGTCCAGCCAAATTGATACACACCTTAACTATCATAAACTTCATTATTCAAATGCATCAATTCTTCTTGTCTTCCTTATTGATTGTCCAGTTTATTACATGCATATGAGGTGATTCAAAATACCATGGGTTGAGTCAGGTGCACCTTAGTCCTCAAAGTGTATCTTTGCTCTTGAACACTTTGTTGTTGTTGTTGTTTGCCATAGAGTCAGCCCCAACTTGAACACTTTAAAGATCTCTTTTGTAGCAGATTTGCCCAAAGTAACATGTTGCCTGATTTCTTGACTGCTGCTTCCATGGGTGTTGATTATAGATCCAAGTAAAATAAAATCCTTGACAATTTTACTCTTTTCTCATTTATTATGATGTTGCTTACTGGTCCTGTTGTGAGGTTTTTTGTTTTCTTTATGTTAAGATGCAATCCATGCTGAAGGCTGTAGTCTTTGATCTTCACCAGTGAGTGCATCAACTCCTCTTTGCTTTCAGCAAGCAAGGTTGTGTTATCTGTGTATCACAGACTGTTAATGAGTCTTCCTTTAATCCTGATGCTGTGTGCTTCATATAGTCAAACTTCTTACAAATTAGAAACCATTATTTTTCCAATTTTTTTCACTTAATCATGAATATTTACATGTTTCTTAAGGCTTATCAGCAGATATGCAAAAATAATAAGTTAAATAGATTTAAAAAATGCATTTTAGAAGACAATATTTAGTTTTCTCTTTTGGTTCCATCACTAAAAGATTTCACAGAGAAAAGCAAAGATAGGAGTTTTTATTTTTATATTTCTTGGAAAAATATCATTTTTAAACTAAAGCTTACTAGATGTTTGATTGCAAGCAAATTGCATAATCTCTGTTTTAATTTTCTCATCTGTAAGATAGTAATGTTAAATATAGTACCTATCTAATAGATTTGTTTTGTTTTGTTGTACATCCAGGCACCCCTTTGTTCTATTGTGCATGGGGTGGCATGAGTCAGAGCAACTAACAGTGAATAACAACAACAATAAATTTGTATTAAAAAGTGAGATAATCCACTGCTTGTCGAGTTGATTCCAAGTCATAGTGATCCTACAGGATGGAGTAGAACTTCCTGATAGAGTTCCCAAGGCTTTAAATCTGTATGGAAGCAGACTACCTCATCATTCTCCCAGGAAGCAGCTGGTGGGTTCAAACTGTCATCATTTTGGTTAGCAGCTGAATGCTTTAACCACTGCAACAACAAACCATAACCAAATCAAACCCACTGCCATGGAGTCGATTCCAACTCATAGTGACCCCCATTGGGTTTCCAAGGTAGTAAATCTTTACAGAAGTAGATTGTCCCATCTTTTCCATGCTGCATGGAAACTGCTCTTCCATGGAGCAGCTGATGGGTTTGAACCACCAACCTTCTGGTTAGCAGTCAAATGCCTTAGGCACTGACCACCAGAGCTCCTTAAAAAGTAAGATAATCCACACAAAGTGCCTAGCACAATGCCAAAACACATAGGTAGTGATTTAAAAATAGCTGTCATACTTACCAAAATTGTGTTTTCAAGACCTGAATAAGCTTTGTTCAACCATGTATTTAGGTATCAGTGGGTAGGAAAATATAAAGAGGTCTTGTATAAATACAAATGGTTGAACATGCACAGATAAAACAAGTCAAAGTAGTAGCAACTATAAAAATTTGTTTGTCATTTTTTATACAGTAAATGTGAATTAAATCTCAGCATTATAAAATGTTTATCTTAAGAACAATCATGGGAGAAGGAAGGGCTGCTTATGCACAGGGGGACTGCTCAGGGGGCAGGAGAGTATAGAAGGATGGACACTGGGAAGAGGTAACTATGGGGAGGAAGTGGGAGGGGAGCTGTTGCATTGTGGAAAACTGTGGTCAATGACATGAGACAAAGTATATGTGAACTGCTGTATGGAAAGTGAATTTGCTCTGTAAATATTCACCCAAATCACACACACACACACACAAATGTTTCTCTTAATCACAATTCACAAATATTTGTGTTTTGTGTATAATGGAAAATATCAAGAGTTTAATTTTTACTTAGTTCATTAATAATAAATCAATTACTGGAGAACTTTCACATTTTTAACCTCCTTTTAAAGAAATCTATCTCCTAATACCTTTACAATATCATATGCATTTTTATTTTCTATTATAAATCTATTATGTATATACTAAGGAACGCTGATGGTGTAGTGGTTAAGGCATTTGGCTGCTAACCAAAAGGCCTGTGGTTCAAACCCACCAGCCACTCTGTGGAAGAAAGATGGGGCAGTAAGCTATTGGTTTTTGGTTTTGGATGTATAAAATATAATTTTTCTAAATGCTTTGTTGAATTATGTTTTACAAGTATATTCTCCTAATCAGTGGCTTATCTTTTTGCTGCTTAAAAGTGGTCTTTGATGAACCTAGGTTTTACATTTTATTGAGGAAATTATTAGTATTTTCCTTTGTATGTATATGTATGTGTACATGATGTTTCAAAGCTCTTTGTCAACCTCAAAGTAATGGAAATGTTTTATTCTAGCATTTCTGAAGGTTTACTTTTCACATTTAGTTCTTTGATACACTTAAAATAAATCTGTGTATAATATGATATAGAAATCCAGTTCCCCCATATGGGAAACCAATAATAACAGCACCATTTAGTGAAAAGATTACTTTTTCTTACTTATCTGCAAAGTCAGCTCTGTTACAGATAACATTTTCACGTATTCATAGATTCAAATCTGGACTTTCTGTTTATTTCCACCGGTGTGTTTATCTATCCCTGTGTTAGTACTACTCCAATTACTGTTTTATAAATTATTACTTAAAGAAAAATATTTGATGCAAATAGGCTTAAAACAATTCAGTCCTTTAGGGCATTAAAAACAACTTAATTTTTTAAAAGTATAATATCACAGGAACCGTTTATCCTATAAAAGCATAAAGCTGTATTTACTACCTGATCACAGGGTTAAGATTTCCTTCTCATGGATGAAAACTCTGGTCATTTAAGAATAGCTATTGGATTCAATGCATATAAGGGTAATGAATGAACGGATAGCCAACAATCATTGGATGTAGAATTTCTGGTATGTTCAAAACCAACCTCATTACTTAATTCTACTTTTGATTTATAACTCTGATGTCAAAAGCATGTAAGCCAAGCATTGGCCTTGTCCAAAGCCCAGAGCTACTAGAAGAGGCCTCAATAAAGTCATCATTCCTTTTGTCCAGAAAATTTACTTCTGCTGTATGTTTCAAGGGATTCTCCTTCATATGTTCTAGAATGTGTATATGTATGTATGTGTGTATGTGTATATGTACGTGTGTGTATGTGTGCACCTGTGTGTGTGCACCTGTGTATGTGTGAGCATGTGTGTGCTAGAAGGGTGGGGGAAAAGGAGATTGCATTTATTATTCTCAAATTGTATTCCTGTTCTTTTTTTTTTTTTTTTTTTTCAAAATATGTGCATAGACCCAGAGGCAGTTGTCAGCAGAGAATTGGGTTCTTACTGCCACAAGTGGACCTGCTGTCTGATAAGGAGGAAAAAGGAAATGAAAAGATATAATAGAACTCTGCCTTAAGGCAGGTTCAGGCAGCTGTTGAAGATCTTTTAGAAATTTGTATGTCAAACTGACATCTTATTCTGAGTTTAGAGGAAATTGATTGTACAAAAGTCAGTTGGGAAAGAAAAAGGAGAAAACTGGTGTTAGTCCATGGGAATTTAGCATTAGAGAGGAAAGTAGTATGCGTGAAGTCTAATTTACAATGTTTGCCCTAAAGATGTCATGATGATTTCTAAGTAAGAGTCCTAAAGCAATGATTGCCAAGAGTGAAAAAAAAAATGGAGTGTAGACTCCAATAAAGACCACCAACACAAACTCCCAAGACTGATTGGATCCTTAAACCCATTGAAATGGGAACTAAATACTTTTAAAGTGTTTCTGAGGCCACACTCAGTCTCTGAATTGAATAAAGTTCTTTTTGGAATTAAGAGTTGTTTTTGAAAATTTGTATTTCTCTCAATGGCCATTTCTGAACTTGATTGAGTATTCTGTAATTTTTGTTTATAAAAACTTTAAAGTTTTAAGAAAACAACAACAAAATTAATTCAGAGCACACCGTGGTAAAGATCTGAAACTCTCCCTAACTAAAAATGAATTATTAGGGTTGTCTAACAACAACATTCAAGGAAAATAAACTAACAATAATAATGTCTAATACACTGTATATTATGTAGTCAGGGGGCTAAGCTCACATATGTAATTGTCTTCAAACTTCATAACCTTGTGAGGTAAGGTAATATCTTTTCCATTTGACATATTAGAATACTGAGGTATAAGCATCTTGTAGTAGTTGTGGTAGGCAGCATAATGCCCCCAAAGATGGCCACGTCTTAATCCTTGGAACCTGTGAAGATGTTACTTTACATGGAAAATAGGACTTTGTAGGGGTAATTAAGTTAAGGATCTTAACATATGGAATTTGTGATAGTTAAGGTTGTTGTCAACGTGGCTGGGCCTAGTTGAATGGCTGGGCAGCTGGAGGTAGTTATTCACCATAATGAGACTGGCAATCAACCCCATGCATGGTAGAATCCACCACGAGCAGCTGAGTAGCTGCTTTAGGGATGAGGTCTGCTTCTCATATATAAGGAGAAGCTTTGGGATTGGTCTCTAGCATTTTGGCACGTTTGAACTCTGCGTGTAGCCAAGTCATTGTTCAACAGCCAGCCATGCTCTGCTGATTTTGGGACTTCATCTGGGCTTTAATTAGTGGCCTGTTGTGTTGTTTGATAACATTGGAACTGTGCCTTATTACTTGTCAACCTTGGGTTTGTCAGCCTCAGCAGCCAGCAGCTGTCTGAGTGAAGAAAAGTCTTAAGCTTCAGTGGGCTTGGAGCAGGAGGCAGAGCTGAAGCCCAAGTTTGAGGGGCTTTCACCAAGCCCCTACAGCCTGGGACTTTGAACTCAGACTTAAAGCCTCCAAAACTGTAAAAGAATAAACTCCTATTTGTTAAAGCTATTCCATTTGAGGTATATTCCTGTTAGAGTGGCACTAGGTAACCAAAACAGAATTCATCTGGGATTACCAGATGGCCCAATGTAATCACAAGTGTCCCTATAAGTGAAAGAAGGAGGCAGGAGAGTCAGAGAGGGCGATGTGAGCACATAGGAAGAGTACAAGTGGTGCAATCGCTGCAAGGGGGCCATGAATCATGGAATGAAGACCGCCTCTTGAAGCTGGAAAAGGCAAGAAAAAGATTCTCCCCTACAGCCTCCAAAAGGAACACAGCTCTAAAACACTTTGATTTTAGCTCTGTAAGACCCATTTCAGGAGCCCTGGCAGTAGCATAGTGCCTAAAGCATTTGACTGCTAATCAAAATGCTGATGGTTCAAACCCACCAACCACTCCTTGAAGTGAAGGTTGGGCAATCTACTTCTGTAATGATACCTCCTTGGAAACCCAAGGAGGGGTCACTATGAGTCAAGTTCAACTCAACAGCAGTGAATTTGGTTTGTTTTTTGGTTTGATAGTATAGTAAGGTGCTCTGGTGGTATAGCTGGTAGGACATTTGGCTAGTAACCAAGAAGTCAGTGGTTCAAATCTACCGGATGCTTTGGTTTAGAAAATTTAAAAAAATGTTTATGAGACACTCTACTTCCATAAAGATTTACATACAGCTTAAGAAACCCAATGGAGGTTACTATTATTTTTATTTTTGTTTGTTTTTTTATGGTGGTGTAGTGGCTGAACACTTGGCTGCTATCTGAATGGTTGGTGGTTTGAACCCACCAGCTACTCTGTGGGAGGAAAATGTGGCTGTCTGCTTCCCTAATGATTACAGCCTTGGAAAGCCTATGAGGTACTTCTACTCTGTCCTATAGGGTTGCTATGAGTTGGAATAGATGGCAATGGGTTTTTTTAAGACCTGTTTCAGACTTCTTACCACCAGAACTATAAAATAAATTTGTGCTGTTTTAAGTCACTGAGTTTGTGGTAACTTAAAAAAAAAAAAAAAAAAAAAAAAATATAGTAGCCAAAGAAAATTACTATCTGCTCCTGAGTAATTCAGACTCTGATTCAATGTCTGGAAATACGAGTACTTAGCAAATGTGTGCTGAATTGAATTAACAGAACTCAATGTGTAATGTGGTTTATAAATCCAAAACATGAGTTAAAAAAGGACATTAATATGTAATAGGTTGGTGAAACTCATTTCAGTTCTGGGGTCCTCCCAAACTTGGAATGATGTTTGAGTATCCCTCTGCCAAAGCAGCTAAAGCCTTTGTTATTGGTGACTGGCGTATATTTGTAATGAGGCCATGAGTGGGCATAGACACCCTAAATGGAACTATAATGACAATGTAATGCCAATCTTAGGCAAAGCTGCAATAAGCACCATTTTAACAGTGCAGATCCTAAAAGCCTGTTCTAAATTTTCATTCTCATGGCAGAGAGTTCACAAATCCTGCCTCCTGCTCCAGTTCCCAGTGACTATCTGCTGGAGAGTAGCTAGGAATCGTGGAGTAACATGGCTACTCACCATGGGACATTCATTCATTTTTCCAATAAATATTTATGCATATTTACTATGTGCCAATGACTGTCCAAGAATAAACAAAACAGATAGCGTTCTTGTCATCATGGACCTCACGATCCTTTCTAAACCTGAGCCCATCGCTGCAGCCACTGTGTCAATCCATCTTTTTGAGGGCCTTCCCTTCTTTCGATGACCCTCCACTTTACCAAGCATGACCTCCTTCTCCAGAGAATGGTCTCTGGAATGCAGGTTATATTTAGTTAAGGGAGACAGAAAATAGACAAAACATTCTGTAAGTTTTCAATAGGAATTGCACTACATGTTGTGATAGGTAAGGACATGGTGAGTCAACTTTAGACTGGAGAACCAAAGCAATGGACTTAACCTTTGGAGAAGATTAGAAAATACTTTTGAAAATGGTTTAGAAATTTTAAAAAATGTTTATGATTTTGTACACAATGTGACTATTAAGTAAAGACAGTTCTAAAGTCATATCGAAACATAGTTACATGAATATATAAGATTATTATTTTACAAGACACAATGTTTCTGAAAGGCAAACTTGAGAGTCACAAACTTCTGCTTAAAACTATTCAGTGGTTTGTTTCCCTTAATCCATTGGATAATGTCCAAACTCCTTGATGTGGCCCCCAAAGTCCTTTGTGAGCTGGGCTCTGCTTCCTTTTATAGTCACCTCTCACACCTCACTTCATCATGCCCTCCTGCTCCCACCTCTCTCTTGGTTAGATCCTATTCATTCCTCATCCGGTACTGGCTTAGCCATGGTTGCCTCTGAAAAGTCTTCTCTGATGTCACTTCTGGGTTACCTACTGAGTTACCTATGATTCCCTCCCCCATGTGGTTGGAACTTCTTTTATGTTTCTCTACTAGCACTTACCAACATGTGAAATAACTGCTTATTTAATGATTTACTAAATAAATTACGATCTCTCTAGAGCATGGACTCTGTGAAGTCAGGGTCTATTTTGTCCTGTTGAGTGGAGATGTAAATGCATATATGGAATAGGAAAAGAAACACTGCTGCAGTCCTCTGTACAAGTAATAGAGGTATCTGTTATGGATTGAATTTTGTTCCCCCAAAATATTTGTTGAAGTCCTAAACTCTGTACCTATGAACATGATCCAGATTGGAAGCAGAAGTTTTTCTTTTGTTATGCTAGTGAGACTTGACCATATAAGATGGGTTCTAAACCTAATGCATTCTAAGTGGTGTCTTATAAAGAGAACAAACACAGAGTGACAGACACACCATGTGACAACAGAAGATGTGCATGTATAGGCAGCTCATGGAATGCCCAAAATTGCCAGCGGTCACAAGAAAGTAGAAGAAAGGCCACAGAAGGAATTGACACAGCTGAGGTTCTGATTTGAACTTTTAGTCTCCAGAATCATAAGAAAATAAATTTCTATTCTTTAAAGCCAGTATTTTGCAGTGTTTTCTTTTAAAACATACACACACACACACACACACACACACACACACATATATATAATGGCAGCACTAGATAAGAAAGACACTGTCCATTAAGCTGGTCTGGGTTATTAAAAACATTAAGACCAGAGAGGCTGCAGAGTAGATGAGCTAAGCATGAGCCGTCAGGGCCAAACTGTCTGGATTTGACTTCCAGGCTCTCTGTTTTCCACTGTGGTAACCTAGGCAAGTTGACATCCTGCATGAAAGCGGCAAGGGGTTAGGCAAGAATTGATGCTAAGACTTAGCTCACCATTCACCAAGCTTTAGACCCTGGTGCACCGTGTCTGCCCTAGAAAGGGGAACATTTTTCTTCTCACAAGGATGCTATCTATACTCCAAGATGTCCTGGGACTGGATCACCCTGAGGGACTATGTGGGCATAAAGGGCCTGCACCTTATATAACTCCTCTGCCCATTGGGACCCTTTCTGTAACTTGCCTATGTTAGGTAGTACTTTTTTGCTTTGGTATGAGAGTCAAATAGAGAGTCACCAAGCCCTGCCAATGTGAGACCTTGGGCAAGTTACCAACTTTCTCTATATCTGAGTTTTCTTATCAGAGTCTACATCTCACTGTGTTCTCTCAAAGTTTACATTGGATGGTCCATGTAAGGTACAAAGCCTGTTGAAAGTGCTTGAAGCTGGTTGCAATTATCAGTGTTTAAAATATTCAGGATTTGATACTGCCTATAATAGCAAAACTGAAAACAACTTAATGATTCATCAATAGACGTCTGGTTGAATACATGTAGGTTTAGATATAATACTCTGTAGCTACTGAAAAGAACAAGTGCAGGCAGCTTGTTTAGTATGATTTCTTCTGTATAAATAAAACATTAACACACACACACGCACACACACACATACAAAATCAGGATTTGAAAACGTTATGCTGAGTGAAATAAGCCAGCCACAAAAGGACAAATACTGTATGATCCCACTTAGACGAACTCTCTGGACTAGGCATGTGTCTACAGAGCACTGTTTATTTGTGATTACCATGGATGCAGAGGAAAGGAGTACTCAGTGCTTAGGGGACACTGAGTTTTTGCTGGGGTGATCGAAAAAATTGGGAATGGATAAGGATAATGGCTGAACAGTATGATGAGTGTAATTAAAGTTGCTGAACTGTGTATGTGAAGACTCGAAATAGCAAATATTGTGTTGAATATATATTTACCACAAAAAAAGATAATAAAAACTCACGGCAACAACATAAAAACCACCAACATTCAGGATCCCAACCACCACTTTGTCTTTCAAAATGTGTGCCTTAGGAACTATGCCCATTCCCAAAAGCCTTGTAGGAGGTGCCAGCCATTTCAGAGACGCCGTCTTTGCTTTTTCTGCTTACATTGCTTGTTAAGTCTTTCTGCTCATACTGTGTGTTATGCACTTCTAAGGTCCACTTGTAAAACTGCAGGATGCTGATTTCCTTACACATAGTATAATTCTCACAATGGATATTTAAAATTTATGGCCAAATCTCCCACATGAAGGTGGTCTCACTGCCATAATTTTTTCCTCTGTACATAAATGACTATTAACCTGTTGGCGTTTTGCAGACAGGTTTTGATGAACTATGATATTTTACTTAAAATCAGTCCAAGAATAATGTCAGACTTTGTAATTGCCTTCCCGTGACCACCAGCAAGCAAAAGTCACCTCCACTGCACAGCTATGTCGAAAAGAGTCAAACTACAACCACAGACAGACTGTGAATACAACAATGCGGGGCAGGCAGCTCCTTCCTACATGGTTTTGGAAATGTAATCAGAAATGGCAGAGACTAGACTATAAATATCTTCATGTCAATCACTACAAGCATAGAAATATGTTGTGAGAATGGTTTTTTGTAGGATTTTTCAGATAAAAAATAACAGCAGATGGTTTGACTTGAAAACAAAGCAATAATTAAATTTTCATCACGATGTCAATAAAAATATTTCAGTTTGTAGTTGGGTGCTGTTTAAAACAAGTGTTCCCAAATGCTAGATAATGCTCAGCCAGAGCAAAATCATTCAAATGTATGTATGTACGTAAAAACACATATCTGTACATCAGGTTTAGATTGCCAACCATCTAGACTCAGGAAGAATTGTCAGTTATGATGAGATTACATGCATTTAACTTTTTAAATATTAAAATATTCTTTTTTCATGTAATGGTTTCCATAGTAGATGATAGTTGTCAATCTTTGGAAAAATTAAAAGTTGGCAACCCCTAATTTAATTTTTTTTTTGGAATATGAATGTGACATGAGATTGAAAAGCCTGCGAAGCAAAAATTACCTGCATTTTCTATTTTGCAGGTCACTGGCTTGCTCTCTCATATAGACTATTGTTGTTATCTGCTATTAAGTCTGTGACTCAATGGGATGCATAAGGTTTCTACTAGCTGATCTGGGAAGGAGATCAACAGGTCTTTCGTTCTAATCTGTCTTAGTCTAAAAGCTCCACTTAAATATATTCAGCATTCCAGCAATACTAACAGGTAGTAGCTGAACATAAAGTGCATCGTCTGGGAATCCAACCTGGGTCATCCTAATGGAAGGTGAGGATTCTAACACTGAGACACCACTATGTCCACCACTTAGACTAGCCTGACTGATCTTCTGTCAAAGAGTGGGGAGGAGGGTAGGGCAAGACCTATCTTAGGGTGAGTTCTCTGGAGAAGCAAAACCAGTGAGGCATATACATGTATATGTATATATATACTGAGAGAGAGAAATTTATCTCAGGGAAAATGCTCACACAATTGTAGAGGCTGGAAAGTCCTAAGTTCATGGGTCAAACATCAAGCTAGAGGTTTTTCCTGACTCTCACAGCTACAGGGGCTGAAGATCAAGAAAGGCAGGCAGTATCACAGGCTGCTAGCTTTGGAAGATAATGAATCCAATTATCAGCAGGTAATATGGCAGATTTTTGGCTCACAGGCTGTGAAGGCAACAGTCCCAAGATCAGTAGGCAATGCAGCAGGCCACTGTTTCACCTCCAAGGACCAGAGATGATGATGTGCTAGATGCAGCATCCAGATCCAGCAGAAAGCCAGAGAGTATTTCCAGGACATCCACACATATATAGGAAGCAGGCCACACCCCTGAGGAGACTCACTTTCAGCTGAGTGGCTGCTCATTGAACATCTCATCGTGGAGGTGTTACATCACAACTACTTAAACCACTTATAATCATGGTCCATCCAAGTCGACACATAACCTTAACTATCACAATAACTTTGACTTTTGTTCTCAGATACAATCTCAGCACAAAAGTTTGTGCACAGAGCTACCCCACCAATTGGCTAGCCAGCATTCCCGCAGACGAGGGTTATAAGATACTATGTTCAAGCAAGAGGAAAAAAAAAGTATATAAGAAAAAATAAGCAAGTTCACTATGCAGTTCATAGTTCCATTAGGGTCTTTATTTAAAATGTTTCTAGTAGTTTACATTATTTTATACTGTCACAAATGATCACTTTCTCACACATATTCAACAGAGAACAACTTTCATGCCATGCAACCTTGGGTAGAATGGCTTTTCCTAGATAGATCATTCTGTCTTCAACTGTAAAACAAGGGTTAGACTCAGTTGCTGAAATATCCCATGACATTAACATGACACATTTATTGACTCCTGTTGCCTAGAAATAATATTTTACTCCCTAAAGTTGTTTAGTGGGAAGATTGAATGAAGGTTTGTGAATGTTAAAGACTGATATCATTTGCATAAAGTGCAAGTTAAGGTAGTTAAGGTTATGTATCACGTTGGCTGGGCCTGGTTTTGAGTGGCTTGGCAGCTGGTGGTAGTTATTCCTCATGATGAGATTGGAAATCAGCTCCAAGGTGGAATCTGTCATGAGCAGCTGAGTAGTTGTTTTAGGGATGCTTCCTGTATATAAGGAGAAGCTTTGGGAATGGTCTATAGGTTTTTGGCATGCTTGAACCCTGCATGTAGCCAAGTCATTCTCAGTAGCCTGCCATGCTTTGCCAATCTTGGGACTTTTTCTGGACTTGGATTTGTGGCTTGCTGTGCCTTTTTGCTTGTTGACATGGGGTTTGGCAACATCAGCATCCAGCAGCTGCTTGAGTGAAGAAAAACCTTCAGTGGGCTGGGAGCAGGAGCAAGAGCTGTGTTGAGGGGCTTTTTACCCAGCCCCTGGAGCCTGGCACTTTGAACCTGAACTTCTAGCCTCTAAAACTGTAAGAATAAGTCTGTCTGTTTGGTCCATCCCATTTGTGGTATATTCCTGTCAGAGCAGCACTATGTAACCAAAACAGTGCCATATGCACCAAATTTAAACATCAGTTTTTGAATATTACTTCCTTTTTCTTGGTTCTTAACACTCTCATTTCAACGGGTTACTCTCCTACTGCTTCATCATTAAGTCAGGGCCTCACACTTGAGTGACTGGCAGGCCAGGTGGATGACTGAAGTGAGTGAGGCACCTCCGGGAGACAGGAATACCAGCCCACTGAAAGTGGCAGTGGCCACTGAGGTCCAGCCCTTTGGGGCCAAACAGGAAGGTCAAATGCTGCAAATCTATTTTTTTGAGACCACACCAAAATCTGACTAGGGGGGTGAGTTGTGGCATAATGCAATCTTAAGAGTTTGAATCATTGGCAAATATATTTCAAATGTCGTAAACTTGATGGCCACATAAAAGTCTGCTCATCACAGCAGCAGGAGGACAGTTTTCTTGCTTACTATTCAAGAGATAAAGGACTCAAGGCTTTCTCATATAGCCTGAACATATTCTGGGCCCCAAATACAGACAGTTTTCTTTCCCTTATGTTCTTGGAGTCAGCAACTGAGTCAACACTTGTAATTTATGTTGTTGTTGTTGTTATGTGCCGTCGAGTCGGCCCCGACTC
>NW_006922239.1:99250-101242 GCF_000298275.1 Orycteropus afer afer
AAAAAAAAAAAACAAACTCATTGGCATTGAGTTGATTCTGACTCATAGCAAACCCTCATTGGGTTTCCAAGGCTGTAAATCTTTATGGAAGTAGATTGCCCCATCTTCCTTCCTGGAGAAGTTGGTGGGTTTGAACTACTGATCTTCTGGTTAGCAGCCAAGTACCTTATCTGCTATGTCACCAGATATCCTTACTTATGCCAAGAGACCCCTTGATGATGTCTTTCTCCTCATGGGTGTGCCAAAAATGTTTACTGGCTGGTTATGTCTACTTTTATGAACCAAACCAAACCAAATCCAATCCACTGCCATGAAGTTGATTTCAATTCATACTGATGCTATTGGGCAGAGGAAAACTGACCTATAATACTGTCAATCATTATGGAAGCATACTGCCTCATCTTTCTCCTATGGAGTGTGGCTGGTGGGTTCAAACTGCTGACCTTTTGGTTAGCAGCTGAATTCCTTAAACATTGCACCACCGGAGCTGCTTCTTAATGAAGAGTCAATGAAATATACTTTCCCAACAAAAATAAAACCACCAAAAAATCTTCTTTTTCTGTCACTTTTTGTCTTTTTCTAAATTACAGCAAATACCTTGAAAGAATCAACCCTTATTGTCAAATTTTAACCTGAGTTAGAAAAAGTTAAACTAATTGAAAAGAATGCTCTCAGAAATTATATAGGCTTCAAATATTGATTAGTCCTAAGCATCACCTCACACATGAAATCATAGATTTCCCCTGAAGTTCTATAAATGAGCCATGTAGGATAATTTAGAGACTTTGAATGGAGTATGTTTTTACAGTTGCTTTTTCAGTAACCCCAACATGAACCAATTTAAGTAGCCACAATCAATGACCTCTTCTGCCCAGCTGGTTAAAGAACAACAGTAACAATATTAGTATCAATAATAATAATAATTACTTATATGTAATATCATAGCTTAGGAGCTCTGGTGGCATAATGCCTAAGCATTTGACTGCTAACCAGAAGGCTGGTGGTTCAAACCTACCAGCCACACCTAGGAAGGAAGATTGGGCAATCTACATCTGTACAGATACCACCTCGCTTGAGTCAAAATCCACTTGACTGCAGTGAGTTTTGGTTTAATAGCATAGCTTGGAAGAAAGGCCTGGTGTTGTACTTCTGAAAATCAGCCACTAAATATCTAATAGAGCACACGATCTGGTCTGCAACCAGTCCTGGGAATACGGCACAGGACTGGACAGCATTTTGTTGCGAAAAGTCAGAGGCTGACTCAATGGCAGGTGACACCAAAACATCATCATAGCTGCTTCCTCTTGGACCTCAAAACGTGGCCCAGGTCCTGAGCTGCTAATAAGATCATGTTCAAATTTTGCCCTGGGCTATGTCCAGACTTAATGGTGAAAGGCTTTGTATTCAATGAGCTACACAGAAGCCCCAGGAGTGTTTTTCGTCAAAGCTTTGCTCTAGTGATAAATCCTGCTCTCTAAGGAGGTAAATAATATCCTCCTGCAGCAATCCATTTTAATATCTGTCCAGTATAGGTTTCTCTGAAGATTTATTTGTACTAAGTTCCCATGATGTCACAGAGAGATGGTGATCTGGAAGCAGAATTAGAGAGAAGTGTTTGGGGAATTACTCTGATGAATGATTGGTCAAGGAGGGTGGTAATAGGTGACTTAATCCTGATGAGCCTTTCTTACTTGTGATAAATGATCAACTGCCAACTGTTCATAACCTCTTTTTTTAAAAAATTTTATTTTATTTATTGTGATTTGGGTGAAGATTTACAGAGCGAATTCACTTTCCATACAGCAGTTCACATATACTTTGCTGTATGGACAGCTCTCCTCCCACTTCCTCCCCATAGTTACCTCTTCCCAGTGACCATCCCTCCATACTCTCCTGCTCCCTGAGCTGTCTCCCTGTGCATAAGCAGCCCTACCTTCTCCCATGATTGTTCTCTCCAGGGCGTGTGTCTACTTGAGGTAAATGTTTAACTCA
>NW_006922239.1:105548-110489 GCF_000298275.1 Orycteropus afer afer
TTCCCTTCAAAGCTCAGCGGTCCAAGATTATCTTCTGTGTCTGTGTCAATTGGTTTCCCTTTTCTTTGTTGAAGAGGGTCTGTGCAGTCCTTCTGCCTAGTCCTCCATCTTGCCGGAACTCCTGTTCATAACATTTTGAAGTTTATAAAATCCAGCCACACAAATTGGTAAACGTGTAAAACTGCACATTTTGTTACACAGCCAGAAAGTGATATGATATGATGATATGATTGAATAACAAGGTAAGTGTTGTCCAACTGAACAGTAATTCAAGAAGAAGAGTAGAGGGCAGAATGGGAGAGGGTAGCAAGGGCAGCATTTATCAGTGGTGCTTAACAAGGTCTGAGAGTCGTAGCCACACCATCGGTCCATTCAAGAAGCTCAAGAAACCCCATATAGTATAGACCCCAAAAGAAAATCACCAAGACATATCATAATCAAACTTTTCAAAACCAAAGACCAGGCAAGAATAGGGACAGAATAATTCACCAGCAGTAGTCACTGATTATTTGGGTGGCTGGTGCCAGTGGATTGGAGGATTCTTAGAGTGGCAGCTAGAGATGCCCCACCCAATTAGACTTCTGATATCCCCCCTCCTCCTTGCATTTGGCTGTGCTGTGTGAGAAGTGCTTCAGAGCCCACAGCAGAGACTAAGGGAACATGCTTCCCCCTTTCTACCTCTTTGCCCTCCCAGTGACCAGTTGTATGCCCACACTACCCGCCTACCCAGCAATCCATGGTGTGTGCTCCCACATCTTTAGACCTTCCACAGGAGGTTTGTGCCTACTTCCCCCATCCCTGTGCTGCCCACCCTCCTGGCAATTGGCAGTGTGTGCTCCCCCAGCCAGATCTGTGACTAGAAGTGTGAGACCTCCCCTTCCCTACCATCACTACTTCCCTTGCCAGGTGACCAGTGGTGTGAGTTCTATTTCCCCCTATCTGATAACTATTGCACCTGCACTCTGACCACCAGACAACCAGTGGTATATACACATGCACAGAACTCAACCCAGTGACTGGTGAGAAGACTCCCTGCATCCAAATCTGAGAGACCAACTGAACATTACCTCATCAGCAACACCAGTCACATCATGACAGGTGACATCCACACTTCTGCCAAATGATGGCAGAAGATCCCAGTGACCTCATCCAACATCTGCCTGGCTACAATGCCATATAGTTCCATACCCAAATAGTTTTTTCAGTCTGTCTGCACTTGCACTGATACCCCTTGACTCCCCACCACCTGAGATGACAACTTGTTCATGCACAGTGCATCTTCACCATCCATTTAGATAGCAGTTTCTCACAGTGGATAGGTCTTTCTTGATCTTCTTCATTAACCTGGAAGGACCTCATGGTCCCAGAAGGATTGTAGAGGGACCTTGACTACTCTCTATTTGTCACTCACTATCAGGGAAAGTACCCACTGTCCCACCTCCACTCAATCCAGTAAGGGAAGATATATGAGCCTAACCATTGATAACTCACACATGTGACCTACCATACCCAACAGTGAGAGAAAATCATGCCCAGACAACAGATACGACCAAAGTCACACATAGATCGAAACTATAAAACAACAATAATTAAAATAATGCAAAGGAAGGAAAATATTCTAAAGAAAGAGAAGAAATGAAGCTCCAGATACATCAAAACAAAACAAAAAATCAGCACAAAACCAAGGAAAACATCGATCAATAAAAACCTTAATGCTTCAGAGACAGCAGACAAATAACAAGCCATATAAAGAAACAGGATGAGATGGCTCAAACAGTGAGGAAAATAAAGGCAGAAAACCTTCCTGAGGAAGAAATGGTAGTATAACTGCCAATAAGAAATTCAAAAGATTCATATATAGGATACTCAAAGATATCAAGGAAAACAGGCAAAATCCTGCAAGAATTCAGGAAAACAATGCAAGAATAAAATGACAAAATAAATAGACAATTAGAAACCATACATAAACAATATCTAGAAATCAAAATTAACAATAAAATATTGGAAATAGATAGCTCAGTGGAAGGGCATAGAAGTAGATCTGAATCAATGGAAGAAATAATGAGCAAAATAGAGGACAAATCCCTAAGCTCTATTTTGAAGAACAATAGAAAAAAGAATGAAGAAAAATGAAAAAAGGGTAAGAATTATATGGGATACTAGCAAGAGGAATAATTTATGTGCAAAAAGAATTCAAGAAGAGGAGGAGGGGAAAAAAGTACAGGGAGAATGTTTGAAAACTGATTGGCAGAAAACTTTCCTAATATAAAAATGAGAAAGTTTCCATCCAAGAGGCTCAACCAACCCCATACAGGATAGACTCCAAAAGAATGTCACCAAGACATGTAATAATCAAACTTTCCAAAACAAAAGGCAAAGAAAGAATTCTGAAAGCAGCTTGTGAAAAATTAAATATCACCCACAGAGGGGCTCCAATAAAACTAAGCACCGATTTCTTGGCAGAAACCATGCAGGCAAGAAAGTAATGGTATGTCATATATAAAACTCTGAAAGAAAAGCATTGCCAATGAAGAATCCAGCCAAAGTGTCTTTCAAATATGATGACAAAACTAGAACATTCCAAGATATGCAAAATTTAAGGGAATTTATGAAAACAGACTAACCTTACAATAAATATTAATTTGTCCAAAAATTTGGACACAGAACCAATGACATCAGACAACAATCTATGATTAAGTACCTGACAGCATCACCCAGAGACCAATCCAGATGAGGAATTCTCAAAAGTGAAATAAAACTGCAAAACTAAAAACAGAGAAGCAGAAATGTCAATCTGTAAAATAATTTCAAAACATAAAGGGGGAATAAATGGTATAGTTATCGAACTTCCCTAAGGAGAAGAAGTCAAGGTGATAGCAAGATATAACAAAGTATTTAAAATTTAGGAAGACAAATGTAAATTTCAGAGTAACCACAAGGAAAACGAATATATCTATTTACCAAAATAAAGAAGGCTCAGTGAACACAAAATCAACAATAATGAGGGATATGAGAAGAAGATACACACACACAAACACACACACACAAACTGAGCACAGAAACTTAAGTGGAACAAAGAAACAGTAATACCACATTAAAAAAAAATAGCATAACAAAATGGCAGCATTAAATTCATATCTATTGATAATCACACTCAATGTTGTTGTTGTTAGGTGCCGTCAAGTGATCTTCGACTCATAGAGACTCTATGCACAGCAGAATTAAGCACCACCCGGTCCCGCACCAGCTCTGCAATCCCTGCGATACTTGAGCCCATCACAGCAGCCACTGTGTCAATCCATCTCATTCAGGGCCTTTCCCTCTTTTGTTGACCCTCCACCTTACCAAGCATGACATCCTTCTCCAGGGAATGGTCCCTTCTGATAACATAACCAAAGTATATGAGACAAAGTCTGTCCATTCTCACTTCCAAGGAGCATTCCAGCTGCAGTTTCTCCAGGACAGATTTGTTAGTTCTTTTAGCAGTCCATGGTACTTTCAGCATTCTTCGCCAGCACCACAACTGAAAAGCATCAATTCTTCTTCAGACTTCCTTCTTCATTGTCAAGCTCTTACATGCATATGAGGTGACTGAAAATATCATGGCTTGTGTCAGGCACACCCCAGTCCTCAGAGACATCTTTGCTCTTCAACACTTGAAAGAGGTCTTTTGCAGCTGACTTTCCCAGCGCTATAGGTCAGCTGCAGGGATCCCAGGTGAGGAGAGGGAACCCAGGCACCCTCAAAGCAGCAGGGCAGGAGAGTGGGAGAAAGGGGGTTAAAAGTCTCAGGAACCAGAACAGAGGAGGAGTCAGCCACAGGGACCCGGGTAAGGGTGGTATGAGAGGTTTCCAACAGGGAAACAAACTTGCCTGTCAGTTTGTCCTACCGTGGTGACATGTAGATGTGAGTTTTGAAGCTGAGCTACAACCCAGCAGGATGCACCTGGTGCACAGATATTAGCCCAGCTTACAGACTGAGACAGACTAGGAAGAAGGAAGAGGCCATCCACTTCTCAAAGAATTGCCAGGGAAAACGTTATGAAAAGCAAAGAAACACTGTCCGATACATTACCATGCAACTTTATGAATAGTCCAGTTAGGTTAGAAGGCTCTCAAAACAGGCCTGGGAAAGAGCTGCATCATCAGAGTAAATCCATCCTTACTCATATGGATAAGGTAAAGCTTTTGAGACCTCCATTTGCTGATGTGGCACCACTCAAATTGAGGAGAAACAGCTGTAGACATCCAGTAATCATCAAAACATGGAATGTATGGAGTATGAATCTAGGAAAATTGAAAGTTGTCAAAAATGAAATGAACGCATAAAGATTGATATCCTTGGCATTAGTGAGCTGAAATGGACTGGTTTTGGCCATTTTGAATCAGACAACCATATTATCTACTATGCCGGGAATGACAGTTTGAAGAGGAATGGCATGGCATTCATCATCACAAAGGATATTTCAAGATCTGTCCTGAAGTACAATGCTGTCAGTGATAGGATAATATCCATATGCCTACAAGAAGACCGTTAATACGACTATAATTCAAATTTATGCACCAACCACCAAAGCCAAAGATGAGGAAATTGAAGATTTTTATCAACGTCTACACTCTGAAATTGACCAAACATGCAATCAGGATGTGTTAATTATCACTGGTAACTGGAATGCAAAACTTGGAAACAAAGAAGAAACACCGGTAGTTGGAAAATTTGGCCTTGGTGACAGAAATAATGCTGGAATTTGCACGGGAGAATTTTGCAAGACCAATGACTTGTTCATTGCAAACACCTTTATTCAACAACACAAATGGCAGCTGTACATGTGGACATCACCAGATGAAACACACAGGAATCAGATTGACTACATCCGTGGCAAGAGGTGGTGGAAAAGCTCAATATCTTCAGCCAAAACCAGGCCAGGAGCTGATTGTGGAA
>NW_006922239.1:112228-113956 GCF_000298275.1 Orycteropus afer afer
TGTGGTGCTGGCGAAGAATGCTGAAAGTACCATGGACTGCTAAAAGAACTAACAGATCTGTCCTGGAGGAAGTACACCCGAAATGCTCCTTGGAAGCGAGAATGGCAAGACTTTGTCTCACCTACTTTGATCATGTTGTCAGAAGGAAATTCCCTGAAGAAGGATGTCATGTTTGGTAGAGTGGAGGGTCGATGAAAGAGGGGAAGGCCTTCGATGAGATGGATTGACATGGTGGCTGCAATAATGGGCTCAAGGATAGCAGGGATCATGTAGCTGGCGCAGGATTGGGCAGTGTTTCGTTCTGCTGTGCATGGAGTCACTATGAGTCAGAAATGACTCGATGGCACCTAACAACAACAACAACATAGGTCGTCTGATATCCTGACTGCTGCTTCCATTGGCATCAATCATAGAACCAAGCCATGTGAAGTCTTTGACAACCTCAATCTTTTCTCCATTTATCATGATACTGCTTATAGGTCCAGTTGTGGGGATTTTTGTTTTCTTTATATTGAGACGTAATCCATACTGCAGACTGTATCCTTCAATCTTCATCAGTAAGTGCCTCAAGTCATCCTCACTTTCAGCAAGCAAAGTTGTGTCATCAGCGTATCGCAGGTTGTTAATGATTCTTCCTCCAATCCTAATGCCATGTTCTTCTTCATATAGTCCAGCTTCTGGATTATTTGCTCAGCATATAGATTGAACATATGTGGTAAAAGGACACAATGCTGATGCACTCCCTTCTTGACTCTAAACCATGTCCTGTGTCCTTGTTCCATTGGAATGACAGCCTCCTGGTCTGTGTACAGGTTCCTCATAAGTACAATTCAGTGTTCTGGCATTCCCATTCTTCTCAATGTTATCCACAATTTGTTATGATCTACACAATCAAATGCATTTACATCGTCAAGAAAATACAAGTAAACATCTTTCTGGAATTACTGAATGTAAAAATGGTTTCAATTCACTAGTTGAGACAGCGGGTAGCAGAATATATTCAAACAACAGCAACAACAACAATAAAAACATGACCCATCAATATGTTACCTACAAGAGACACACCTTAGATACAAATACATAAATAGGTTAAAAACTAAAGGATGGGAAAAAATACATCCAGTAAATAGTAACCAAAAGAGAGCAGGTGTGACAATAATAATCTATGATAAACTTTAAGTCAAAATCCATTATAAGAGACAAAGAAGGGCATTATATAATAATGAAAGGGCCAATCCACCCAGAGGACATAAGCATAATAAATATTTAAAGTCTCAAAGAAAAA
Source organism: Orycteropus afer afer (assembly GCF_000298275.1). Classification (NCBI taxonomy): domain Eukaryota; kingdom Metazoa; phylum Chordata; class Mammalia; order Tubulidentata; family Orycteropodidae; genus Orycteropus; species Orycteropus afer. The sequence goes on from NW_006922239.1 coordinate 113,514, forward strand.
ACTAGTCTACAAGACTAATAGGCCACATGGACCATAGCCCTTCTAACCAGAGACCAGAAGAACTAGAGGGTACCTGGCTACCCCTACTGACCACTGAACATTCTGGCCAAGGACACAACAGAAGGCCTCAGATAGAATGGGAGAAAAATGTAGAATAAAACTCAAATTCCTAGAAAGGCCAGACCTACTGGACCAATAGGGACTAAAGGAACCCCCAAGACTATTGCCCTAAGATACCCATTGAACTTGAAATCTAAGCTATTTCTCCAAGTCATCTTTCACCCAAATAATAGATTGACTTATAAAATAGACAATGTTACCCATGAACAATGTGCTTCCTTAAACAATTATCTATTGTCTGAGACCACACTGGCAACATTTACCCAAAAGCAATGATGAGAAGGCAACAATGGGAAGGAAGGCAAACTAGATCAATGGAAATA
>NW_006922239.1:114408-129875 GCF_000298275.1 Orycteropus afer afer
ACAAGGGACTTATCTCTAAAATGTATAGAAACTTCAACACCTCAACATCAAAAAGACAAGCAATCCAATTCACAAATGGGTGAAGGACATGAGCAGTTACCTCACTAAAGAAGTTATTCAGGCTTCCAACAAATACATGAAGAAATGCTCACGATCATTAGCTGTTAGAGTGTTGTAAATCAAAACAACAATAAGATATCATATCACTAAAGCCATCATAGCAAAGTTCAACAAGACAGAAAACTATAAATGCTGGTGAAAGTGTAGAGAGATTGGAACTCTTATACACTGCTTGTGAGACTATAAATGATACAACCACTGTGGAAAATGATATGGCTCTTCCTTAAAAGTTGGAAATAGAAATACCACTTGATCCAGAAATCCTACTACAAGAATATATCCCAAAGTTCTGGGACATGATAGATATATGCACACCCATGTTCATCACAGCACTATTTACAACAGCAAAGAGATGGACAACCTACGTGCCCATCAAAAAAGGAATGGATAACCAAACGATGATACGTGTGCACAATGGAATACCACGCAATGGTAAAGAATAATGAATAATCTGTGAATCACCACATAGCATGGATGAACTTGGAGGACATTATGCTGAATGAAATAAGTCAATCACAGAAGGACAAATATTGTAGGAGCCTGTTATTATGAAAAGTCAAGGAAAGGTTTACACAGGGAAGGAAATTATCTTTATTGGTTAGCAGAGATGGAGAGAAAATTGCTGGCTAGTTAAGAGACATGTTTCTATTTGGGTGAAGGGAAATGCAATATAACAAAAGCAGGTAACTTGTACAATATCACTAAGGAAAAGGGAGACATGTAGAGGTGCATGAGGTACAGACAATAAAGGTGAATACTATTACATACACAATGCTGCAATATCAGTAATAACAAACACTAATCTATGGGTGGACACATAGGTAGACATGCAAGAAGATTAGGAATGAGTAGGTGAATGGGAATATACCCACAACTATATATAGGTTTGGCAGATGATATTCCTATATATGTATTTGTGTGTGCTATAAAAATGTCCATATGCTTTATAGAGCTAACAGAGGACAAAGTTAGGATAACTTCTTACCCACAATTAAGCATCATGAGGGAGGAAATGGCTGGGTTGTGGGCTGGGGACCATGGTCATAGGGGACATTAAGCTTGATTGGCATAACATAGTACATAAAAACGTTCTACATCCTACTTTGGTTAGTAGTGACTGGGGTTTTAAAAACTTGCAAGTAGCTATCTAAGATGAAGCTATTGGTCTCTTCTCCTCTGAAGCAAAGAAGAGGGAAGAAAATCAAAGTCATGAGGAAACAATTAGTCCAAAGGACGAATGGACCATGAAATATCCCAGCCTATATGGCACTGAGACCAGAAGAACTAGATGGTGCCTGGCTACCAATGCCAACCACTCCAAAGGAAATAAAAATTGGAGATCTTGGACAGAGGAAGAGAGAGAATGTGGAACAAAATTAAAAGACAAACCAGGATTACCGGTTAGATAGAGACTGGGGGTGGAAAAGTAAAGAAACAAATTACAAGGTTTATAAGCCATGACCTCATCTACCCTGAGACCAGAAGAACAAGATAGCACAAAGCTACCACCGTTGACTGTTCTGACTGGGAGCCACAATGTTGTTGTTGTTGTTAGGTGCTGTTGAGTCGTTTCTGACTCATAGCGACCCCATGCACAGCAGAACGAAACACTGCCCGATCCCTGCTATACTTGAGCCCATCATTGCAGCCACCATGTCAATCCATCTAGTTGAAGGCCTCCCCCTCTTTCGTCGACCCTCCACCCTACCAACCATTCCTTCTCCAAGGAATGGTCCCTTCTGACAACATGACCAAAAGAGGTGAGATGAAGTCTGGCCATTCTTGCTTCCAAGGAGCATTCTGGCTGCACTTCCTCCAGGACAGATCTGTTAGTTCTTTTAACAGTCCATGGTACTTTCAGCATTCTTCGCCAGCACCACAACTCAAAAGCATCAGAAAAGTGTAGAACTAAGTTCAAGTTCTTAAAAAAGGCCAGAATAACTGGACCAGTTGAGATCAGAGTACTCCTTAAGATTATCGTCCTGAGATAAACTTGAACTCTGTGAAGCTTGAACTGAAACTATACCCTGGGATCATCTTTTAGGAAAATAGCCATGTGGCACATAAAATAAAGGGTATTACCTGTAAGAATGGTGCTCATCTAAAAAAATCATCTGTATGAGAACTAAATGTCAACAGTTACTCTAAAGTCCAGATGAGAAGATAGCGAGCAGAGAAACTAGAATGCTGGAAATGGAACAACCAGAACCCAAAGAGAATGTTGACACCTTGGGAAAATGTAACTAATGTGTTAAACTTACACCTAAAACACAACAAAATATTACTAAAAAACAGAAAGAAAGAATTCTTCTAAGGGAAGCAGAAATGTCTAAGTGCCTAAGAGCTGATTTGCGCCAGGACTTGTCAAAGCCTTCTCTCATAGTGTGGCTAAGCCTGTGAGAATGAGCTCCCTCTGGGCCTAGAAACAGCAAGAAACAAGAAAAGGAAAATTGGAAACTACTAAATTTTGTATTACAGAAATTAGAGGGAGTCCAGACTTAGGAAATTTCATCAAGATGAGAAGTACATAATTTTTCTTACAAGCCAAAAATAGAGTGCTCAGGAAGCCCTGCCCTGTGAGCAAATCACAGTAAAAGTCAAAGGTGGTTAGTAATGTTACAGACACACTCAGGCCTTCATTCATTCAGACATTGGAATGTGGTCCACCAGTTGCCAAAGACCTGCCCCTGAAGTTTGGAAAGAGGAAAACAGGGAGAGAGAATGAATAACATACACCAGCCTTAAGTATTTCTAACTTGTTAACAATCGTTAGAATAAAAGACAAAAGTGTCCTACCAGGCCCTATATGATTTGTATGAGACTCCTCCCCTTCCCCAATCTCCTCGTCCCCCCACCCCTTCCATTGGCTCCAACCATATTGGCTCTTTGGTGTTCTTAGAACATGCCAAGCTTTTTCCTTGCCTGGAACAATCTTCCCCCAAACATCCATGTGGTTCCTTCTGTACTTCCTCCATGTCTGGTTCACCTACACTCACACTCTCTGCCCCCTCAGCTTTATTGTGTGGCATTTGTCATCTGATACGATATATATTAAGCTGCTAATTTGTTTTATTGTGTCTCTTCTGACTAGAAAAGACTAGAAAAGGAGCTCTGGTGACACAGTGCCTAAGGCATCTGACTGGTAATCAGAAGGTTGGTGGTTCAAACTCACCAGCCACTCCGTGGAAGCAAGATGGGCAATCTCCTGCCGTAAAGATTTACCACCTCAGAAACCCAGTGGGGGTTGCTATGAGTCTGAATTCATTTGATGGCATTAGGTTTGGTTTTTATTTATTTATTTAGTCTGATTAGAATATAAGCTTTGGGCAGGTAGAGACTTGTGCTTTGTTCACTATCAAATCCCCAGTGATTAAAATGATGGCTGGTGAATTCCAGCTTCTCAGTATGTATTTGTTTAAGTAAATGAATATGTGAAAGAATGAATACCGCACCAACATATGTGGACCGTATTCTCTCAACTCCCTGCAGAGATGTTTCCTGGGTGAGTGTTAATATTTTGCATTCTGGAAGAGCTAATATAAGACATCAATCCCACCACCATCAAGTGGATTCCAACTCTTAGCGGCCTTATAGGACAGTGCAGGATTGCCCCATAGGATTTCCAAGGCTGTAAATATTTACATAAGCAGACTGCCACATCTTTCTCCCACTGAGCAGCTAGTGAGTGCCAACCAGGTTCGTGGCTTCTAACCACTGACTTTTCAGTTAGCAACCAAGCGCTTTAACCACTATGCCAACAGGGCTCCTGATAGAAGACATAACTTTATGCAAGTAATGGTCCTTCCTACTTGTTCAAAGTTCAAAGACATGTGCCCTTTCGTTCCCCAAGCTCTTTCACATAAGGATCAAAATCACACATTGCTCCAAGAGTTCCAAGACTGGGAGGTGTTTCCAGAGTAATGCTTATTTGCGTATTTTTAAACTGACCATCCATACCACACAGGAGCTCTGGTGGCACAGTGCCTAAGGCATTTGACTACTAACCAAAAGGCTGGCAGTTCAAACCCACCAGCTACTTCTCAGAAGGAAGACTGGGCAATCTAATTTTGTAGAGATACGACCTTGGAAACCCAAAGAGGGGTCGCTATGAGTGGTAACCGACTCGATGGCAGTGAATTTGGTTTTAGTTTGTATCCATACCACGTAGCCTTTGTATCTCAGCTGCCAGGAAAATAATTTAATACTATTCTTGTTGCTAATTCATGGAAATTGTGTGTTGGGGAGTATTCTAATTAAAATAATCTGTGCTTTTTGCCTGAATTTTTTTTTTTTTTGGGAAATAATTTTCATTTGCTGATTATACTTCATATTGATACAGGAATGTATATTTTTAGCTCTATAATATGTCCCATGGACTAAGAAGTAATGCCATTTTACTGTTTCCTAAGGAGGCCTCCTGGTCCGACAAATTGCTTCTGAGTCCTCTGAGACAGTTGTTGTTGAGGGCCAAATACCATTGTACTAGAACAAACTGAAAGGAAGGTCATCTCCCTGAGTATGAGGACTGGGAAACTGAAAACTGAAAGAGAAGGACTACCACTGATGGAGAGGGGGTCTGCTGTGCTCTATTGCCTTCAAACTAACCAAACACGTCCTGGAATCTCCATTACTCTGTTGAGTGCAGCATTCATGTTGGCCTCTGTCCAAGCAGGTTTAGTGGGAAAAGTATTAACGCCTGCAAGGTGGTCCCACAGCAACGTCCCTAAGGACAGAGGTTGCAGTGTGGCTGGGGAAAAGCAGGAGGAACAGACTCCTTCCATCATTTAGCATCTGTTGCTGAATGACAAGGCATTATATCATTTAACAAACTGCTGCTTTAGAATGGGAGATGGTGGAAGAATGATTGAAACCCGTATGTTCCACAGATGGACGTGAAACGAGTGAGTAGAGCTGTCCTCGGAAAACATAATCTACATACCAGAACAGGCTTGAGTTTGTTTAGGTCTAAGCCATAGCAACAAATTTTAGCTCTGCCGCTCTCAGAACAGCTGTACAGCAGGGGCCCTGGGCACTGTCGGCAATGGCGTTCCTGGACTCCTTACTCTGGGCCCTGTTGTATTATATCTTCAAACGGCACCTAAGTGTTAAACCTTCAGTTCATTTGCACAGTGCAGCTAAGAAAACAAAGCAACTCCCAGACCTCCCTTTGTAGTTGCAGAGAATCCTTCCTCTTACCTCCCCCTCCCAGACCAAAGTAGTTTTCAATAGCATAAAAAGAAAAAAAATAGTTGCTTGCTAGTTTTAATGGGGAAAGCATTGAAGAAATGGGATATGACTGGGAGCAACAACGGCTATTCTTTAGAAAAGTCAAAGTCATTGTGGGGAATTTGAATGTATTCTTATCAAATAGCACAGCTTCACAATCCCTACAGGTGGGTTAAATGTTAGACTGAAAGAAATTTAGGAGGCTTTCCAGTTAAGTGATTGACTAATCATCTTCCTGAGAACCTGAGGAATCCAGAGTTCCTTCAGTGGTTTTGCAAATTGAAAGTATCTTCTGCTAATAATTTAAGAAATTAAAGTGACTGATGCTTCCTTCTTGCCTGTTTGATTTGTTGGGCTCTGAAGAAGGTATTTGCAAAAGAGAATTACTCTACTAAAATAAATAAAGTGTGAAAACCACAAATCTAGTTAATTTTTATAGAGAGGGAATGTCTGGTCAAGGTTGGTTAAGTGCCTTTTCCAGGGTCAGAGGACTAGTTAGTGACTAAGTAGGCCAAAGATTCAGCTACATCACTCTTGGCTCAGTTCTCATTCTTCTATAATTTACCATCCTACAGAATGAAGTTTATAGTTATAGGTGGGGGAAAAATTAACACTCTTAATCTGAAACAGGCAGCTCTGGGGGTGTAGTGCCTAAGGCATTTGACTGCTAACCAGAAGGCTGGCAGTTCAAACCCACCAGCCACTCCTGGGAAGGACGATTGGGCAATCTACTTCCATAGAGATACTCCCTAGGAAATCCAAGGAAGGGTCGCTATGAGTTGCATTTGACTCAATGGCAGTGAGTCTTTGAATTTTTAATCTGGAATGGGAATCCTTGGGTGGTATGAACAGTTAATGGCTGCTAACCAAAAGTTTGGAGGCTTGAGTCTACGCAGAGGTGCCTCTGCAGAAAGGCTTGGCAATCTACCTGAAAAATCAGCCACTAAAAACCCTGTGGAGCATGGTTCTACTCTGATACATGGAGGGTTGTCATGAACTGGAATTGACTCTAGGCAACTGGTTAATCTAGAATCATGAAAAAAATCCACCACTTGAGATTTAATTTAGTTGTAAATTCATTTGCAGAACTGCATACCAATTGCTGTATTTAGTGACCCCCCAACTCAGACAACAGCCCATGGCAGGATCTGTTAAATCTGCTGCATTTCCATGGGCACCACAGAAATTGTGGAAAGGAAGAATGATTAAAGAAACTTGCAGAAGTTCTAGAATAGAGCATATGCTTTTCTATGCATCAGTTTTCAGAATTCCAGCCATGAATTTCTGATTCTAGACACAGTTTCTAACTCACTGCTATCAAGTTGATTCTGACTCATAGCGACTCCTGTTGGGTTTCCAGGTTGACAAATCTTTATCTTCTTTTCCATGGAGCAGCTGGTGGGTTTGAATCACTGACCTTCTGGTTAGCAGCCAAATATCTTATCCACTCTGCCACTAGACACAAACACACACAAACAAAAACCCAAACTCACTGCTGTCAAGTCAGTCCTGACTCAGCAACACCACCTTGGGTTTCCAAAGTGGTATCTCTACAGAAGCAGATTGCCCAATCTTCCTGCCCAGGAGTAGCTGGTGGGTTTGAACTACCAGCCTTCTGGTTAGCAATCAAATGTCTTAGGCACTACGCCACCAGACACAATAGGAGGACAGAGAAGAATAATCTCTATCTGTGGGCTCTGACAGCTTCTCACCATTTTGTTTCATGACAGCAGAGCAAGAAAATCCCTTCTCAAAGAGTAGTCTGTGGACTGGCAGCACCAGCAGCACTGGCAGCTAGTTAGACATGCAAACAGTCATAGTGGTCCCACCTCAGTCCTGCTGAATTAGAATGTGTGGGGTGGAGTCCAGGAATTTCTTTTAACCAGATTCCCAGGTAACTTATTAGCATATTAAAGTGAGAAATACTGGTCTAGATTCAGAACAGCGGTTCTCAAAGAGTGGTCCCCAGACCAGCATCATCAGCTTCACCTGGGAGCTTGTTGAAAATGCAGATTTTAAATCTGTTCCAGAAATACAAAATCAGGAACTCTGGGGTCCCCAGCAACCCATGTTTTAACAAGTTCTCCAGGAGATTCTTGTACACACTAAAGCTTGATAACAATTTACCTAAAATGTGAAGGAAACAGGCGTGACTCAGGACACTCACCTTAACAAAAGAGAAAGGTTGATACAGGGTTTTCTCAAATTGTATTATGTAAAATAAGGTATTTATAGATGGCCTTTAAATAAAGAGGTTCATGGTCAAATATATTTTGGATATACATAGTTAAAACTGTTAATCAATTTTGTTTTTCACGGCAAGACTATGTTGACTATGTTATGTTATATTGTTATGTTGTGCCATCGAGTCGTCTCCAACTCATAGTGACCTTATGTACAACAGAATGAAACACTGTCTGGTCCTGTGCCAGCCTCACAATCTCTACATACCTGAGCCCATCACTGCAGCCACCATGTCAATCTATGTTGTTGAGGGCCTTCACTTCTTTCCTTGACCCTCCACCTGACATCCTTCTCCAGAGAGTGGTTCCTTCTGATAACATCACCAAAGTAGGTGAGACGAAGTCTGGCCATTTTCGCTTCCAAGGAGCATTCCGGCTGCACTTCTCCCAGGACAGATTTGTTAGTTCTTTTAGCAGTCCATGGTACTTTCAGCATTGTTCCCCAACACCACAACTTAAAAGCATCAACTCTTCTTCAGCCTTCCTTGTTCATTGTCCAGCTCTCACATGCATAAGAGGTGATCAAAAACACCATGGCTTGGGTTAGGCACATCTTAACTCTTCAAGGAGATATCTTTGCTCTTTAGTACTTGAAAGAGGTCTTTTGCAACAAATTTTTCCAATGCAATCAATATGTCTTTTGGTGTCTTTACTGCTGCTTCCATTGGCATTGATTGTAGAACCAAGTAATATGAAGTCTTTGAGAACTTCAATCTTTTCTACAGTTACCGTGATGCTGCTTATTGGTCCAGTTGTGAGGATATTGGCTTTCATTTTATTGAGGTGTAATCATATTGCAGACTGTAGTCTTTAATCTTCATCAGTAAGTGCTCCAAGTCATCCTCACTTTCAGCAAGCAAAGTTGTGTCGTCTGCATATCTCAGGTTGTTAATAATCTTCCTCCAATCCTGATGTCACATTCTTCTTCATATAGTCCAGCTTCTCAGATTATTTGCTCAGCATACAGATTGAATAAGTGTAGTGAAAGGACACAACCCTGACTCTCTCCCTTCCTAATTTTACACCCCGCAGTATCCCCTTGTTCTGTTCGAACAACAACCTTCTGGTGTAGTACAGGTTTCTCATGAATACAATTAACTATTCTGGAATTCCGATTCTTCTAAATATTATCCACAATTTGTTATGATCCACACAATAGAATTCTTTTGCATAGTGAATGAAACACAAGTAAACATCTTCTGGTATTTTTTGCTTTCAGTCAAGATCCATCTGACATCAGCAAGGATCTCCCTTGCTCCACATCCCCTTGTGAATCCAGCTTGCATTTCTGGGCGTTCTTTGTCAATATACTGCTGCAACCATTTTTGAATTATCTGCAGTAAGACTTTACTTGCATGTGATATCAATGATATTGTTCGATAATTTCCTCATTCTGTAGGATCATTTTTCTTTGGAATGGGTACAAATATGGATCTCTTCCAGTCAGTTGGCCAGGTAGCTGTCTTCCAAATCTCTTGTTATAGCCTCCAATGCAGCATCATATTGTGAATCTTTGAGATAATTGATGATGTTGTTGTTGTTAGGTGCCTTTGAGTTGGTTCTGACTCATAGAGACCATATGTAAACAGCACAAAACACTGCCTAGTCTTGTGCCATACTCACAATCATTGCTACGTACAAGCCTATTGTTGAAGCCTCTGTATCAATCCATCTTGCTGAGGGCTTCTCTTTTTTGCTGACCCTCACTTTACCAAGCATAAAGTCCTTCTCCAGGGACTGTGCCCTCTCGATAATATGTCCAGAGTACATGAGACAAAGTCTCACCATCCTTGCTTATAAGGAGTCTTCTAGCTGTATTTCTTCCAAGACAGATTTGTTCATTCTTCTAGCAGTCCATGCCCCCACCCCCACCCCTGATTCTTTGGCAATACCACGATTCAAAGGCATCAATTGTTTGGTCTTCCTTATTCACTGTCCCGCTTTCTCATATAATATCCAAATTTCTTTGCTTCTGAATGCTTTAGTGATACTTGTAAGTATCTCTTAGGAAAAAAAAAAAAAAGACTTACTGAAATACTTGGAGACATGGTACTTTCACGTACACTGTTGTTGTTATGTGCCGTCGAGTCAAACCTGACTCATAGCGACCCCTCCTTGGGTTTCCGAGGCAGTATCACTACGGAAGTAGGATTCCTTCCGAGGAGTGGCTGGTGGGTTTGAACCACCAGCCAACTGGTTAGCAGGCAAGTGTCTTAGCCATTATGCTACCAGAGCTCCCTTCACATACACTATCTCATTTAAAAGGAGCCCTGTTAGTGGAGCATTGATGAAGCACTCAGCTGCGAACAAAAAGATCGGTTGTTAGAACTCAGCTGCCACCTGCAGGAGAAAGATATGGTTCTGTAAAGATTCCAGCTTTTGAAATCCTAAGGAGCCCTTCTACTCTGTTCTGTAGGATTGCTGCGAGTTAGAATCAATTTGATGGAAATGGATTCCAATGGGTTTCATTTAAATCTCCCCACAATTCTCCAAGACACTAAAGAATTATATGCCATGACAGTGAAGGGACACACCAAGTGAGGTAGTTTCGAACATCACTTTTCCAAGGTCACCAGTGAGGGAACGCTGCTTAAACAAATGGGTCTGGTAAGCATCTGCCCTAGGTGCCAAAATATGAGCAGCTCTAAAACATCACTGGAAATATGACATGAAAAGTATAATTTACTGGGATGATTCTTGGGGCAGGAACTCCATGGAGTTGGAGGGGCTACTTTGACAAGCATTTGAGACCCTATGTGAAATTCTAGAGTAAAATCATAACTCCTGGCTGCTGCTTTGCTGAGTGGGGTGGGCAAGTTTGGAGCAGAGTTAAGTGGGTCAGAGTATTTTAAGAGGCCAATCCACGGTCAGTGATTCTTCAACTTCCCCTTTCCTCCCACACAATGTTTAGCTCCCCCTCTAAATAAATGTTGGCTATCAATTTTTTAAAAAAGCAGTATTATTGACTGGAGAGGGAACCAAATTATGAGCTAGCCTGGCCACCTTCCTGTATAAGGTCAATCTGGGTGTGATCAAGATTCATGCTTGGGTAGATCTACCAAATATCAGGGCCTGTTTTCCTCCCGAAAGGAGCTTTGGTGGTGCAGCACCTATGGTGTTTGACTGCTAACTGAAAGTTGATGGTTCAAACACACCAGCCCCTGGTGAAAGGATGATGGGGCAATCTACTTCTGCAAAAGTTTACTGCCTTGGAAACCCAATGGGGGTCACTAAGATTCGAAATCGACTCAACACCAGTGGGTTTTTGTGTTCCCCCTGAAGGAGCCCTGGTGGCACAGTGGTTAACCACTCAGCTGCAAAGCAAAAGGTCAGGAGTCTAAACCTACCAGCCACTCTGTGGGAGAAAGATGTGGCAGTTGGCTTCCATGAAGATTACATACAGCCTTGGAAATCCTATGGAGCAGTTCTACTCTGTCCTATAGGATTACTTTAAGTTGTGATTGACTCAACGGCAATGGCATTGTGTGTGTGTGTGTGTGTGTGTGTTCCTCTCTTCTTCCTTTAAGCACTTTACTTGTACATTTACATAGAATAAACCAAAATCACTGCCTTCTAATTGAATCTGACTCATAGCAACCCCTCCTTGGGCTTCCAAGGTGGTATCTCTACAGAAATAGATTGCCCAACCTTCCTTCCAAGGAGTGGCTGGTAGGTTTGAACCACCAGCCTTCTGGTTAGCAGTCAAATGCCTTAGACACTATTACTTGTTAATAACAAACAGCTTATATTGGTCTTGAGATAAACTGAATTGTAGTTCTTGAACAAATTCCACTAGCTCTCCATGCTAGTAGTGTGAGAATGAAATTTATTAGTGTGAGAGTGAACTTTATTACAATCCTTCTAAATGATCTTTAGGGATTTTTTCCCCTTTTTTATTTTGGGTAGCCAAATATTTTTTCAGAACACTTCTGTTACAACCTGGGACTCAAGTAAGCACTGTAACTAACTCATGGATCTCAAAGAAGTTTAAAGTCAACCACACAAGTTCTTGAAACACAGGCAGTTCCCAGGCTATGAGAGAGATCCATTCCTAACTGTGTCTTTAAGAATTGGTAGGTAAATGGGACCAGGTGCATACAGTTCTTGTTTAGCCTTACTTTAGTGCAAGAAAAGGTTCAAAGTCTTTTCGATGATTTAAAAGCTGCATGTGCAGCACATGATGGTGATTGTAAAGAAGAATTTGTTGTGAGAATGGATTGGTTTAGTCTTTCCAAAGCAAGGGCAAATTTACATAATACTAAAAGGCAAGTAGGAGTCGTCTGTAAGTCCATGTTAGTAACCCAGGCCTGCCTGTATAATGACGGCATCGTTCGAAGTCTAAAAGACACCATTTCATCAACAGTATTTTAGTCCAAACCAGTTTAAGAACCTAAACATTCAAGATTTAAGCTATAGCAATCCATTCACATATTTCTTAATATGTCTCATTTTCTGAACAGGATTAACAACTTGAATGTAAGAAGCAGGTGTGAGCACTCTAGATAGGTTAAATCTTTAACACTACCCAGACAAGTCTATAATTTCTGGGCACAGTACATGGCATGCATGAATTTCGTTTCAATATGTTTTCCATAGTGATAGCTTAGAAAGTTGCATAGCCATATCCTACCCAGACTCCCATTCCTAGTGGCAGAACTATTTGCTGATGATTGAAAGGTCATGCAAAACAGATGTGAGGGCAGCTGGATTTTCCAGCTATGCTTCAGTGGACTTAGTAGTAGTGCCTGCAATTACCAAACAACAGCAGAGAGATTTTATGTCAATTGAGAGAAAACAGGATTTTTATGCAACCTTGCCAACATAATTGAACATATATGCAGTATCTCTCCACTGTGAGTTCTCAATTTTTCTCTTTTACCTTCCTCAGGCTCAGCTTAGAATGGCAAAGGTTAACAACTAACTGGCTGTCAACTGTTGTGTTTTCACACATCTTGTAAGTAGGTATTATGGACCTCCAGTGTGTAGAAGTAACTTAGTTTGTGCTTCCTACTCTGGTAGCATAGTGCCTAAGGCACTTGACTGCTAACCAGAAGGCTGGCAGTTGAAACCCACCAGCCACTCCTCGGAAGGAAGATGGGGCAATCTACTTCCACAGTGATACTGCCTTGGAAACCCAAGGAGGGGTCGCTATGAGTCGGGTCCGACTCGACGGCACATAACAACAACAACACAGTCTTCTTATTTTGTTTGGTATTACATTTGGTGTTACAGTTCAAAACAACTTGCTCTCCTTATTCCTGTAGTTCTTTGTTTTATATGCCTTACATGTGTGAAATGTAGTGAAAACACAAAGGAGAGCAAATGGTGCATTGCAGAGAGGTCTAGCACATCACAAACACCCTTGAAGAACAGATGGTCCAAGTGCAAGCCTCCCAAATCTTGACATCTGTGTGGCAGGCAACTGCAGAAGTCAGATGGATACAGCTCTCCAGGTTTACATAATCTATCAAACTAAGTAATTTCTAAAACTGTCCCTTACTAACAAAATATGTGGGAATCTTTCCTTATTAACAGTAGAGACTCTAAGGCTATGTTGGTGAGGTAATAAATACCCTCTGTAGTCTATTAAAAAATCAAAGTCTCAGATGTGCTGGTTAATAACTGTGTATTTCTACAAAATAATTTCTCTGAGTTTTAGTTTTGTCATCTCCAAAATACTTGACTCTTATGGTTTCTCCAGTTATTAGAACTTTAGCATGTACTAGTGTATTATAGTGTGACAGATGAGATAATATCTGTAAATCTAGCATACATTATAAAGACACACAACAAATGGTTTAGTTTATTGTGAAAATTGTAAATCTCCTTGATTTCTATTATTGAATGTAAAATGAGTAAGAATGATTTACGTTTACACAGAAAAATGTCTATAAACTGAAATTCCAATTAACACAAACCATCGATTAAAATGTTTTTGTCATCTTGATTGTAAGAAAAGCATTAAAGTATAATAAAATGAACTTATGAAAAAAAACCTCTGGTTATATCTTAGTATACATCCAAGTCAGTCTCTAAACATTCAGAACCATTCAGTTATCCTGACTGTTTAGATGATAGACCTTGAAAAGCATGATCAGTGCAATGTTATGTTTACTTTTGATAGTGAAAGTTTATTAATTCCTCATCAGAGGATTGTGAAGAGAAAACAGAATTTGTAGACCTTCCAGTTCACTGAGAATAGGCATTAATGTTCTGGATAACAGAGGTTTCAATTTAGCTGAGAATCTATAGTTTTGTTTTGTACTTAGATGTTATCAACTATCAATTTATTGACTTTCAGCTCCAAATTCACAGTTCAGTACCTACTCTGTGATAATGAATGGCACTCTTAAGTATTTTTCCTTTTCAGTGAGCACAATGTCAAGATTTGTCACTAGAGGGTGCCAAGAAGATGTTGCAGAGTAGGGTGGCTTTTCTGGCTCCAGTTGCTGCATTTTGCTTTCCCAAACTCCTCCTACATGGTCCACCAATGGCATGTGTTTGGAAGGACATCCAGAGGCGCTCTGCCCCAGGTGTGCATCCAGAGTGACTGGTCCTTCAGTCACTTCACATTGCTCAACTGGCCTGATGACCATCTGCCCAGCCCTTTTGACCTGGCTACTGTGTGTTTCAGGCCTTGCACCTGCAGCAACACCTCAACTCCCTTTGCACAAATGCCCATCAACCTTGGCTTGCTCACGTCCTAGAGGGTTGTTTCCTCCTTGCCCAGAAACTGAGGACCATCTCTGGCCTCAGCTACCCATAAAATTTCTGTCATTTTGAATGCAAGCACATTTTTGCCAACAAGGCACGAACACCAGCCTTGAAAAGATTCTGCCTTCCGAGTTTGTTCTTCCTCAGGTACTTTCTCTCAGCCCTAGGTTACCCTTTAGAGTTCTCTTTACATTTTCATAGTTACCCTCTTATCACAGGTTAGTGTATTAAACTACTGCTTACATTACTGCATGGTTTTGTCCCATGATTGGACCAAACTGATATCTCAGGAGTAATTAAACTTTTTTTTTCCCCAAGCCCTAAATTATTATCTAAGGAGCCCTGGTGGCACAATGGTTAACTGAAAGGTTGGCAGTTCATCCAACAGCCACTCTGCGGGAGAAAAGACCTGGGGATCTGCTCCCATAAAGATTATAGTCTAAGAAGGTGAAAGTCAAACCACACATTTTTGAAATATCGGCAGTCTTCAGGTTACAAAAGGAGCTCTGGTGGCAGAGTACCTAAGGCATTTGACTGCTAACCAGAAAGTTGGTGGTTCAAACCCACCAGCCACGCTACAGAAGGAAGGCTGGGCAATCTACTTCTGTAAAGATTTACCAGTTTGGAAACCCAGAGGGGGGTTGCTATGAGTCGGAATGGACTCGATGACAGTGAGGTTTTTTTTTTTTTTTTTTTTTTGGGGGGGGGTAGTTACAAACAAGATCCGTTCCTGTCTGAGAAATTTGAAGGCAAGTTGACCAGGTGTATACAGTTCTTATTTAGCTTTACTTTAGTACAAGAAAAGGCTTGGAGATTTGTCATTGATTTAAAAGCTATATGCGCAGCAAGTGAAGGCTCTGTCCTATAGGGTAAGTTGAAATTGATTTGATGGCACACAACGAACAAGAACTTATTATCTGTTATATTGTAGAACTTCATGGATACTAGGCATAATCAAACTATTCAGATTCTTGATTTATCTTTCCTCAGGACAAAAGTCCTGGGTTCACTTCAGTTCTTCTGAACTTGCTAAACAAATGCATTTTTATTCAAAGAATTTATACTGGTAACAAAAATTACTAAGCAGTAGTATGATTTAGCAGAGCAAAATTAATAGTTTCAGTTGATAAAGCCAGACTTAATTTAACTTGGGAGCTCTGGTGG
>NW_006922239.1:130475-148711 GCF_000298275.1 Orycteropus afer afer
CAAATGTGACAATTTAGAACATAAAGATGAAAAAATGAGACCATGTCACTGAACGCATGGGCCTGGCACAGAAGTAATTTTCCTTGGGAACTACATTTGCCTGCAGAGAAATTGAAAAATTACACTCTGTGAATTCTAAATTGTTTCATTTTTCTTTCTGAGGTCAGTGATCATGGAGATTTTTTATTTTCTACACTAAGCAACAGCTCCAAGCTTTATTGTGTGTGATTACGTGCAGTTACAACAGGCAAAAAAAAAAAAAAAAAAAAGCCTTCTTGGCAAACTTTCATTTAATAGGGCCTCCCCCAGTGCTCTAAGATTAGTGCCAATCACTAAACTCACCATTTCCCCCCAACTATGTTCAAGGTGTAGAAGCCACACCTCTCTTGATCTTGCCACCTACTCAGGCAGCTTCTAAATCATTGAATAAAGAGTAAAAGTCCAATAATACAAATGGATTAGTCTGAATTCTCTTCATAAAATGAACAGCTGAGTGAATTAGATGCTTGCTACATTAATGTGCCTGTCTTCTTAGTGTGATAAATACACAGGTCAATTTTTACTTCTGAAAAGGAAAGAGACTCTTTCACAAATTTTTGGGCTTGGTGCCGACTTAAATACTCACATTCACACATACAACATAAAACTTTATCAGTCTGGGATTGTTGTTAGGTAGCCATGTGTCCTAGCCCCTTTCCTCTTTTAAATTTTAAATACTGCCAAGGAACCCTGTGAGGCTCCTACACTTGGGATGGAACCTTCTCGGTGGAATTCTGACACCCTATTAATTAGTGGTTATGAGTGGGAGCTGCTCTCTCTCAGCAACTCCTATTCTGCCATCAGTCAAGTGTGATTCTGTAATAAATTTCCACAAAGCAAACTATTTCTGGTAATTCTCCCTAATTAACACCAGGCCTGCTAATAATACATCAGTACCTATGTGTTTCTGATATAACCAAGATCTTGTCTGAGAGTACCCAAAAAGGGAAACTGCCAGCCTAAATTAAGCTTCTTCTAGCAAAAAGGATTTTATATGTAGTTCTGTAAGAAAACCTTTGATAATCTTATATTGGGGATATTTTGACCACAAAACACTGAGCGACAGGGAGGCTTGTTCTGGTTTGAGTCCTGAATGGGGATTTATTGTGAACACACAGTGCTGAGTCTTAAGCCTATAAATCTTGTACTGGATTACTGTTTCTTAACGAAGGAATGACAGATCTCTTATTTTGTCGGTGCATTTTAATGTGCAATGACGTGATTGATAGAAACCAAACAGCAGCTATTAAAATGTCAGATGCAGACTTGATGCCCTTAAAAGTTTGGCTTCTGGAGTTTAATATACTGTGAGCAAATAGACTTGAGTTTGTTTTTTATTCCTAATACACAGCCTGAAACAGAAACATTTCTCTCAACTTTCTACAGTTGGGCAAAAATCTTAAACAAATAAACAAACGAGGAAGAGATGAGCCTACCTAGTTATGGAATAGTTAGCTAATGAGATTGGGATGAGTTAAGCATGAAGTAACTTACCCTGGTTAATGCAAAATGTAGATGATGAGTTAATGTTGTTTGAATACGATGACACAGTACAATGCTTAATATGATAGGTTATTCCAATAAACAAGTTGAGCAGTAAATATGTTTTAAAATATAACTTACTTACTCACATATATTTATTTTGTACAGTCTACATAAAGAACATAAAAATAGAAAGAAGTAGAATAAATGTGACAGTGTTTTCAAATGTCTTGTTTCTGGGACATTTTGATAGACAAGGATCATAAAAGAGGAATTCTTCTGAATATTACTACCTCTCATCCTATCCTGTGAATATGGAGCATGTCTTTGTCAAGGTGACTTTTAATGGAAACATCTACCACCCACAAAGAAAAACCGAGAGAGCCTGTCTCCATCACTGCAGTCATTTATTTATTGAGTATGTGCACAAAAGGTATTACTTTACTGATTATATTTCTCTCATGATTTTTAATTAGAAAATGTATCCAAAAGCAAAACAGCACAGATAAATACAAATTTTAAAAAGTTAAGGAACAGAAGTTAGAATTAACAGGTAAGGCAAATGATACATTGAGAACCTAAATCTAATACCTTTAAACATTTGGGGCAAAGTGGGAGGGGGACACACTGCAGACAGATTAGATTTGTATAAAACTATCCAGTACATTTTTTTCTTAGGTCAGAAAAGTCTCCCCCTTCAGCAGAATGACTAAACTGCAAATGTCATGAAAATGTTAATATAATGATAAATGTACACTTAAACAGGACAAAGGAAAAATTCTTTCCTATAAAATGAATGGACCTAATATAGTACCCCTTGAAGTGGTATCATGAACGTATTTTTTGTTGTAGGAAAATTTAAACTATGCTGCATTATTTTGAAAATGGAAGCTCTTCCTTTGTTTTAATACTGTAACTATCCCAAATGATTAGGTTTACTCTTAGATTCTAAATGTAACCTCAATTCATAGAACATATGTATGTGTATTCATAAAACAAACAGAGAATTTTAGGTTGCTACTTCAACAAGCAACATTCAATCCCTGTAAGCCTACAGAAATATTATAAATCTGAACCTATTACTAAAATTTTGAAATTGGGAAATCCAAGTAGGGGAATTTTTAGAATGATTTACTGTGATTCTGATATATGTTGTATCAAATACAGCATTCCAAAATATACATCTAGAGAGACTAAAAGTAAATACAGTGAAGAAGCAATAATAAAAAATGCTGACATGGAATATTTATACTCAGAAAAATAAATATTCAGGGAGCTCACCAGAAGAATAAAGTGCTCTGCCAGTTATTAAAAGATTAACGTTTGTCTATTAAATATGTCATTCCCCGTTGGAAGATACAGAGATTCTTCTGGGATATGTTAAATATTTATTTCACAGGATTAACTGTTTTAACAAATAAAAAGCTTTGCCACAGAAAAGGGAGGCAAAACACAAAGACAAAATGATAAGTTAGGAAGCATCATTATCTTTTTAGGGATATAATTTGGAGAAACACAGTATTATGCTCCATGAATAATACGTAGAAAGAAAGGTCTAATAGAAATGAAATCCTTAATGTAAGATAACATTCTAAGAAACCCAGGTCAAATACAATTCTTTGAAGAAAATACCCACATGCCATTGACTTATCAAATACTATCTTGGCAGAAAATTTATAAAGGCAAAACTAAACAAAAAAATCTTTACCACACCAAAACAAAACCACCAAATTATTGTTTTAAGCAAAAGGCTGGCACTAAGGTATGTGACAATGCACATCAGCCAGCATGTCTTCAGTAGGTGGTTGCAGCAGCAATGAGAAATAATGCACGATCAGTTCCAGCACGTTGTTTCCAAAGAAACCTCCTGCCTCTCTACAAGATGCAGGATGAGTTTTGAGTTGCTCTTGGTGGAGGGTTCAGACTGCCACTTTGTGTCCTCCTTTCCATTCTTTTATCCTCAGTTAATTATTATCTGAATACGATATAAATCTGCTAGACCACAAATTAACAGCTTTCAGGACAAATGCCTTGGACGTTCTTAGGGAGGTTAAAGAAATATGGTCTCTGAAAACCTCCCTCTACAACAAACATGCACACAATGGAAACAAAATTGTTAGCGTGTGATGGTGCAGGAAGGACTTTGGGCTTTGTCTCAGCTTTAAAGGCACATTACCCCAAACAGATTTATAATTTAGTGGGATTATGGCTTTTCATTCATTCTAGAAACAAAGAAAAAAATTATCAAATGCCATAATCTGTTTTCTCATTGGGCAAATATCAACAGGATCCATGATTTTACTTCACGTATTTCTCTGTCCCCATGTGGTATCTACATAATTCTGTCCCTAGTTAGGAAGACATAATGGGTCAATATGAATAATTAATCATGTTCCCATTCTACACTACAAAACCTCTGTGAATAAAAGCTTTCCAAATTTCATGATTACACTGGAAGTAGTTGACTTAGTATTGAGAGAGAACTACCAAAAAAGAAAATAAAAGAAAAAATATCTAGATTTTATCACATGTATAATTCAATATTCTGGTTATGTTTCTAACATAGAATTAAAGAAAAAGAAAAAAGATTATTCTATGAAGAGTGTCAAACCTTTATCTTGTCTACAATAGTACACCTTTGAAACTAATTTAACTGATTCATCGCCTGCAAAGAGGGAAATTACTCTCTTTTGGGTACAATCATCTGATTTACCATAAATTCCCAACCACACTCTCTTCTACTTATTCTCTTTAAAGAGAGTGAAAACTAAATTTCAGAGCCCAAGTTATTTAATTGGCCCTTTACATCAGCATAAGGGAAGAGGAAAAAATGGAGTTTGAATATTACAGGTGAATGAATTATATATAATGAATAGAAACACTCATAGTCTTAAAAGGCAAAACTTTGAGATTTATAAGTTATCTGTTACCTTTTGGGGGGAGATGACAGAAAAATGTAACATCACTTCTAAGCATTACATTTTGATAAAAAAATTTCATTGGAAAAGAATTTCATTGGTCTCTCTTATTAGAATGATAAACTGTAAGGGGAAAAAAGTATATATATATTTTTTAAAAATTGACACCTACTTTTGATAAAATTCTGTTTAAACTCTTAAGGGTTTTAAAGATAAACATCTATCACTTAGTTTTTAATATAGTTAATTCTCTTACTGAAAAATGTGTAAAGCATTTTTTGTTACCTATTAGAGATTTACTCAAAATTATCTAACAAGGAAAGAAAGTATAATTATTTCATCATAGAGGGTGAAGTTTTTATTTTAAAATTTAATTCTTCACTAATTTATTCTAAGAGTAATTTAATAGTCAACCAGGAAATTGGTTTTTATAAAAGCTATTTTATGGGCAGAAAATATAGAGGGGAAAAAAAAGTAGTAATAAATGCCAAACTGTCTCTTTACTTTATGAAGCCAAATATTTCCTCATAGACATGCTTTTTAAAACTGGAACTTATCCCTTCAGGGCCACTATTATTTTTCAAAACTCCATATAAATATTATATCTAAAAATTAATTGGTAATTTAAATTCTCCTCTTTCTCATCAAATTTCTTCTCTTCTCCTAAACTGTTGACTTTTAAAAATTCACAGAATGAGCATGTTTCTTGCAAAGTGGCTTGTCCTTCTTGGAGAAAAAGGTCTGACCTTCCAAACTTTCACAACACACCTGAAAAAGAAGCATTATTTAAGAGAGTATCATTATTGTATCAAGTGCATCTGCCTAAGAAGGGGAAGGTGATTTTTCCCCCAATGGATAATATGACAAAACACTTTAGTTGACTTATGTTAGACATCCTCATATTTCATGAGTATGACATTTCATGTAATCTTTCAAAAGCAAGGTAGAATGACTTTTTTCTGGAATGTATTCTAGTTTAAATCACTAATCATTTTTCTTTAGTGAAATGGAAGCGTTTAACTCTAAGGAAAAATTAACACTTAAAGAAGTCACATTAAATATACTTTTTCTCTGTAAATTCTAATTAATACTTTGAATTTGCTTCCTATTGTAGAGAATGAAAGCATGCAAAACAAAAATTCAATTCAATTGCTTTGCTAAATGTTCTCAAGACCAACTTTATCCTTCCTGCAAATATACAGACATGGGATACTGGTACATCTTTTTAATTTGTTTCTTTGTCTCTTATAGTTTTCACTATAAGAAAACATCTGGCTGCTGGACAATTATATAATCAGTTAACTATTCACATTTATGTCTTGTCACTCCTACTGCCTTTGTTAATTATAATGCTGATACGCAGCTCTAACAGAGAACAGGGAGAAGGAAAATCACCTCAATGTAGTTTTTTTTTTTTTTTTAAATAGATTTAATGAAGTAAGGGATGGATGAGGAGCTCTGGTAGCATAGTGCCTAAGGCACTTGACTGCTAACCAGAAGGCTGGTGGTTCAAACCCACCAGCCACTCCTCAGAAGGAAGGTTGGGCAATCTACTTCCACAGCAATACCACCTTGGAAACCCAAGGAGGGTTCGCTGTGAGTCGGGGCTGACTCGACGGCACCTAACAACAACAAAGTATGGATGAGATAAATAAGACAGGGTTCAAAGATAATGTTTGCGAAAATCATTTGACTTTAATTAACATTGTTTTGTTCCTAACATACAATGGATATAGAAAATTGTTAGCTATATGAACTCTAAGGAGCTCTGGTGGCACACTGCCTTAGGCATCCTGAGTGCTAACCAGAGGATTGGGTTCAAACCCACAAGCTGCTCTGTGGAAGAAAGATGGGGCAATCTACTTCCGTAAAGATTTACTGCTTCGGGAACCCAAAGGGGGTCGCTATGAGTCGGAATTGACTCTATAAGCAGTGAGGTTTTTCTGGGGGGCTGCGGGGTATATTAGATCTATTAAAAAAGCACACATCTGAACAAAATACCCTTACTAGATATATATTTTCTAACTTAATTAAAAAAACCCAAAACGCTTAGGTTAGGTTAATGTTAATCTCTAAATCTATCTTTAGTATTAAAAATAAAGTCAAAAATAATAAGTATCAAAAGAAACAAACCAAAAAACCAAACTAACTGCTACTGAGTTGATTCCAACTTATAGTGACCCTATAAAACAGAACAGAACTGCCCCATAGGGTTTCCAAGGCTGTAAATCTTTATGGGAAAAGATTGATACATCTTTCTCCTGCAGAGAGGCTGGTGGCCTCAAACCACAGACCTCTAGGTTAGCCGTTGAGTGCTTAACCTCTATACCAGCAGGGCTTCTCATCAAATGAAACAGGTAACTGTTTTACCAAAAAAAAACAAAAAAACAAAAAAAACCAAACTCAGTGCCGTTGAATCAGATCCGACTCATAACGACCCCTTCTTGGGTTTCTGAGGTGGTATCATATGGAAGTAGATTGCCCAACCTTCCTTCTAAGGAGTGGCTGGTGGGTTTGAATTGCCAGCCTTCTGGTTAGCTACACGTTTATTACAGGCTCAAAAAGAAAATAATATTCATGCTCTATTACTAAGGACTCTGAATATTCTTTTCTCTTTGAGCCTGTAATAAACATGTGGTAAAATATTTACCTATTTCATTGTTATGAAGGAAATGGATCAACATATGGTTTACTTCCAGTGTTAATTCAACATCAGATTTTTATAACTGTATACTTCTACTTTAGTAAGTACTTACTGTTTCCTAAAACTACAAAATCTCTCCTTACATAATAAAATGGAGCTTGAAAAAAGTAAAGGGATCTTATTGTTTTAAGAAATATGTATCTTCTCTTTATAGACAAAATGCATTAATAATACTGTTTTCTCTAAAGGGGTATTTTATTGAATGCCAAATAATTTTTAAAAGTACCAAAAATGTTAATAAAAAACTTTTAAAATCACTGTAAAAATATTCTTTTCTTAAAGTTTGAAGAAATGAATTATATATAAGAGCTGACATTCCAATTAATTAAGGAGCTCTGGTGCTGTAATGCCTAAAGGCATTCGACTGCTAACCAGAAGGTTGGCGGTGCAAACCCACCAGCCACTCTGTGGAAGGAAACTGGGAAATCTACTTCCATAAGGATTTACCAACTTGGAAACCCAATGGGGGTTGTTATTTGTCAGAACTGACTTGATGGCAGTGAGTTTGTTTTTTTTTCTTTTTTTGGTTTATTCTCACTGATTAGCTAGAACTGGCTGTGTTGTGTTCCTTTAATTAGGAAATAGAGTTTACTTACTGAGCATACAAAGCAAGTGTCATGCCAGGTATAGCCCAGAGCTTCCAGGAACATGTCTCCAGCTTCTATGGGAAATTCACACCCACGGCATATGGTACCAAATAGAGCATAATAATCTGTATTGGGGGGGACAAAGGAGAAACATAATTTATACATGACAAAGCAACACATCTATCTATTCATTCACTCACTCCAATTCACCTAACAAACACCTGAACATGCACAATTTATACATAAGGCACACTCCTGTTTTGTTTTGAACTCCTAACTTGGTACATACCTAAGAACTTCAAGATCTTATATCAGTTTACTATTCTAGAACCAAAAGAACCTGCTATTTTAAAAATAATTAAAAAATACATTTGAAGTGCCATAAAAAATTAGCTGATGTAAACAAAAGTAATAGGTTTTAGAAATATTAGCAAAGCTGCTTAAAATTTCAAGAATTCAAGGACTAAAGTTAGGTATAGGTTCAAGCTATTTTGCATTGTTAAATAAAGGAGAGAGGACCTAATCATTTAAAGAGATGTTATGAAAGTGTACACATCTGACTCCTCTATTAGGCTGCTAGGCTCCTGAGAGCAGGTACAGTGACTTTCTTCCTCTTTGTATTCCATGCCAGTATTAGACTGCATGTAATAAATACTTACTGAACTCAAGTGAAATACAAAAGTGTTGTAAATGTTTACTTGGCCCACACTCAGCACTGCGAAATTCCCTTATTGTAAATGTGTCCATAAAGCTTTTTTTTTGTTGTTGAGTTTCATATGAATATACTTTAGAATGACAGTTCTAGAAAGCAGCAACACATTTCAGATTAAATGAGATAGTACGTGTGAAAAATCTTGGTAAACTGCAAAGCTGTATTTATTTCTCCATGTAACCAATAGAATAAAATAAAGATTCTAGTAATTAAAAATTTTAAGGAAATGGCATACTATAGCTTGAGACATTTGTTTAGGATGTTTCAAGTTGACCTTGATAAAAGATATTTACATACCTTAATTTTTTTTTTTTAAATTGTGATTTGGGTGAAAGTTCACAGAGCAAATTCATTTTCCATACAACAGTTCATACACCTTTTGTTTTATGACATTGACTGCAATCCCCACAATGCATATTTTTATTATTCTCTTCCAAGTAATATTCTCACTTCTTTCTAACTACTTAAATGCTCAAACATACGTGAAGAACAACTGATAAGGTATTGCTAGACATGACAGTTTAAAAAAAAAAAAAAAGGCATCAGAGGATTTCCAATGAAATAGAAACAACAAGACTAATTACCATAAACCAGGACACTGGCAAATCTGACATTGGCAGATTTCAAAATGTATCTGTCTTCGTAAGAAATAGAAAAGTTACAGGAAACTTCCATGAATAAGTGACATGATTGAGTTTCTAGTTGGACAATATTAGCCACAATTTCTTTTGCTGTATTTTCCTTTCAATTTTATGACTTCATGTGGAAAATCTTTAGCCAGAACTTTACACAGATTGCAGTTATAAAACACTCCTCAAGAAAGCAGTTCAACAAGATGTCTCTCTGCTATTACTAAGTTAGAACTGATCAGCATTTTACTTTCCTTTATGCAGATACTCTCATTGGTTTACCTTTCTTAGCTATCTTCAACTTCTGAGTTCCTTAGTACAGTTGCTCAGTACATATCCATAGAGCCCTACTGTGTTTCAGGCACTACTTTAGGCACCATGCCGTACAGTGATAAAGACGTGTGATTGCTCTTTCATGTGGTTTATATTCTCAGTGGGAGGGCCTTTCTTAGCCATTGTCTTTGTGACTCCTGAGAGATGACTGGGTGGGACTGTGCAAATGTGAAGTGCTTGTGGCCCACCATTGGGACTGGAGAGCTTGTAAATAATGTAAGTAAGGGGCATGGCACCTCTGTGGGGTGGGAACATACAAATAATATATATGGAACCCCTAACGTGGGAAATGGTCAACGTTTTGCCATCTCCTAGGCTTAAAATGAGCCATTCCAGAGGCAGAAAGGGGGAACCCCCTACCATGAAGAAATAAGAGCTAGGAGTGGAGCATGTTCTTTGGACCTAAGTGAGATCCCTGTGCTGAACCTCCTCAACCCAGGAGACAGAGAAAGCTCTAATGCTTTGCTGGGATGGTGAAAAATAGTGGCTGTAGACCCAGCAGCAGACAGCACAGTGGGCTTTAGCCCACAGAGCGAGAAAGTTGAGCAACTTTGGGCAGCAGGACTTGTTGGTGGAATGGGGTGTCTCTAGCAGAGGCAGAGCTAAAAGAGCTTTGTAACACTTGCAGGGCAGATGCCATGGGGCCAAGGGCCAGAGAAAGGCCTGCCTCCAGGCATAATGAGGGGAGGCTGTCCTGACCAAAGGATTGTATCCTGAATGTTCCTGGTACTGTAACCTGTTCCTTCCTTAATAGACCCCGTAATAGTGTCTGTGAGTTCTGTGTGGCCATTGCAGTGGATTACTGAACCCAGAAGAGAAGTAGAGAGTGCCAAGGAGGCACAGCTGGTGTCAGAATAGGTAAAAAAAGATTGGAAGGTGTCAGCATGTCTGACCTCCACCAGGTCAGACATAGGAATCAATCTTGGGCTGTTGATGTTTACCTTTATCCTCTTCTCCTCTTGTAAAGTTAGAGGTCAGACATTACCCCCACAACTTTTTTACAACTCTATTTTAAAACATAAGTGATCAAAATAATTTCATATTGTGGTATGTACCATGAAAAAAATAAAATAGTGAAGTGATATAGAACAATCACTTATTATTACACTTGGGGGGAATGTAAGGGTACTACAATTATATGGGAGGGTAACAGTTGTGATGAGACTTGAAGAGTGAAAGAGAACCAGCACAGAAAATCTGGGGAAGAACATCCCAATCTAGAAGAACAAGTACAAAAGCTCTGAGGCAGAAAAGATCTCAGCTCATTCAGAAACAGCAAAGGGGCCAGGTCTGGTTAGACTGTGGATAAAAGGTAACGTGGCAGGAGATGAGGTTTGCAATGCAATAGTAAGGACCATGGCATAGTTTTTATTTTAGGTACAAGCCAAAGTCATCAATCAAGGGTTTCAAGCACAACTTGATTCACGTATTAAAATGTTACTGTAACAGCTGTGTAGCTGCTATTTGAAGTTTGCTATTACAATGTTCAGGCAATGGGTAACAGTGAGTTAGCTTTAGTTAGTGGTAGCAAGTAAGATGGAAGAAATGAATAAATTCAATATATGGAAAAATCAGGATTTACTAATGGCATTGGATGGGGGCGTCAGGAATAGAAAAAGAACAGAATCCAAGACAATGCTTACTTTTTTTTTTTTAAGTCAACAGTGAGGCCATTTATTGAGATGGGGAAGGTTGCTGGGTTAAGAACAGGTTTGGTAGGTTAAAGAAAAACAAAAGAATAGGCCAAGTTGATCATAAGCAACATTTAAACAAATCTGATAATATTCTTCCCTTTCTGTAAGCAATTCTTTGAATTTTTAAATACATTAAACAGACATTAAAGCTGGATAGTTTTACATATGTTTTGTCTAGACAGGGATTATCTGACAGTCAAACTGTCTTACAAAGCTTCTAAAAACAAAACAAAACAATTCTTTCTTCAGAAAAATTAAGTGGAATTCCAAAATGTGAAATATTCTGGTTCAATCAGGGTCGGCAGCCTGCAGCCAACCTGTTCCAAAACGGCCCATGGGGCACTTTCCTGGAATATCTGAGGTTTCCTAGTGGATAGTCTGGAATTGATCCAGGTTGGTCCTCATGAGCCAAATGGAAGGTGAAAATAGAACATTAAGTAGGCAAAGAAGAGTGGAGTGATGTGGATTTAGCCTCAAATTAGAAACTGACTGCTCTTTTAATTTGACTACACTGGACTATTTCCTTCTTCAGACATCACACTTGGAACTTCAAGGCAGAACAGCAATAAAACTCAAAATCATGGGAATGTAGTGGTAGTGAATGGAGGCATAATAAAGGAAAAATGTTTTATTTTTTTAAACATGTATGCATATTTGTTGTAATGTGTCGTCGAGTCAGACCTGACTCATAGCAACCCCTCCTTGGTTTCTGAGGCAGTATCACTACGGAAGTAGATTGCCCAACCTTCCTTCTGAGGAGTGGCTGGTGGGTTTGAACCGCCAGCCTTCTGATTAGCAGTCAAATGTCTTAGGCACTACGCTACCAGAGCTCCTGTGTGTATAGTAGTAAGGGCCATATTAATAAATAAGTTTTATAAAAGTTTACTTACAGCCTTTGAGAAGGAAAAGGAAGTATTCAGAGAGTTCAAGTAATAAGACAAATGTGGTCTATACCCTAGACCAAGAATAGATTTAGCTAAAGATAATCTTACATATGACTTGTGCTACAAAATTAGCCACACACATTACAGAAGGACAGAAGACAGAATTGGAGGAACTTCTCAGAGACAACCAAACACCCTGAGAGAGAGAGAAAATCACTGGGACTGCTGACTGGGGACCATAGTCTCGGGGGACATCATGCTCAATTGGCACAACATAGTACATAAAAATCTTGTTCCATAACCTACTTTGGTGAGTAGCAACTGGGTTCTTAAAAGCTTTTGAGCAGCCGTCTAAGATGCTGCCATTAGTCTCCTCTCATCTGAAGCAAAGAAGGGTGAAGAAAATCAAAGGCATATGGAAACAATTAGTCCAAGGATATGATGGACCTCTAGACCAGGAGGACTAGATAGTGCCCAGCTATCAAAGCCAACCACTTGAGAAGGTATCAAAACTGGAGATCCTGGATAGAGTGGGAGGAAAAATGTGGAACAAAATTCAAAAACACAAAAATGACCAGAATTACTGGTCGAATGGTGTCTGGTGGAACCCTCTAGACTATGGTCCTGGGTTACCCTTCGGGCTTAGAATTGGACTCACCCCCAAGGATTGGCTCTCAGCCCAACAGTAGAAAGATCTACATGCAGAATACCTACTCTAGGGAGATACATCCCTTAGAGCAATCGGCCATGGGGCACCACAGGGGCAGAGTCACATGGAGGAAAAGCTGGACAGATAGAAATGTATAGTTAAGAAGGGCACAGGAGGGGGTAACCACAGGGAAGAGAGAAAAAGAGAGTTTGTTCTGGTCAGGGATGGTAACTGGGGTGTGAAATCAAATGTACATGAACTGTTGAATGTAAAACAAATTTCACTCTGTAAATTTGCACCCAACTGACAATAAAATTAAAAAAACAAAACAAAACAAGAGGATTGTGGTTAATAGATCTTAGAGACTAGTTTATTAAAAATAATTTTACCAAGGGAGCAATCCAAGCCAGGACTACCCTTCCATTCAATTAACAGTAATAAAAGATTTTAAATATATTCAAAGTAGTTGTCTTGGACAGCAAATCAATACCATATTCTACAGTTAAAAACGTCATGTTTCTCTCTTTCTCTCACTGCCGTCAAGCTGATTCTGACTCACAGTGACCCCTCCTTGGGTTTCTGAGGCAGTATCTCTACCACCTAGATTGCCCAGTCTTCCTTCTGAGGAGTGGCTGGTGAGTTTGAACCACTAGTCTTCTGGTTAGCAGTCAAATGCCTTAGGTACTATGCCACCAGAGCTCCCAAATAGAGTCCCAATGGGATTCTATAGGAATAATTTATTGGTATACAGCAAAATGATGCCAGCAACTTTGGTTTTGAGCTGCTATAAGATTTAACTATTTTATAGTGAGTATATTACAAGAAACAGTAGAAAGCAAATGCTACAACAACAATCTGACTAAACTATTGTCTTTTGTCACTGTTTGCAGACCTGTACTTTCACTGCATTGAAAATTTATTTTTTTTCTTTGATCTGGAA
This sequence comes from Orycteropus afer afer, assembly GCF_000298275.1. Classification (NCBI taxonomy): domain Eukaryota; kingdom Metazoa; phylum Chordata; class Mammalia; order Tubulidentata; family Orycteropodidae; genus Orycteropus; species Orycteropus afer. The sequence goes on from NW_006922239.1 coordinate 144,047, forward strand.
GAGATACTTTTTCTCATGAAGCCACCAACATTAATACACATTGAGTGGTAGTTGTTTGATGGCCTGGTTTTATGTCTATTCATTGTGGGCCTCCGCTGTAGTTTTGCTGAGCAAATAATCTAAGAAGCTGAACTATATGAAGAACATGGTGTCAGGATTGGAGGAAGGCTCATTAACAACCTGAGATATGCAGATGACACAACTCTGCTTGCTGAAAGTGAGGATGACTTGCAGCACTTACTGATGAAGATTAAAGAATACAGTCTGCAATATAATGAAATATAATGAAAGCAAATATCCTCACAACTGGACCAATAAGCAGCATCACGGTAACTGTAGAAAAGATTGAAGTTGTCAAAGACTTCATATTACTTGGTCCTACAGTCAACACCAATGGAAGCAACAGTCAAGACACCAAAAGACGTACTACATTGGGCAATTCTGTTGCAAAACACCTCTTTCAAGTGCTGAAGAGCAAAGACATCTCCTTGAAAACTAAGATGCACCTAACCCAAGCCATGGTATATTCAATCGCCTCATATGCACATGAGAGCTGGACAATGAATAAGGAAGACTGAAGGGTTGATGCTTTTGAGCTGTGGTATTGGTGAAGAATGGTGAAAGTACCATGGACTGCTAAAAGAACTAACAAATCTCTCCCAGAGGAAACGCAGCTAGAATGCTCCCTGGAAGCGAGAATGGCCAGACTTTGTTTCACCTACTTTGGTCATGTTGTCAAAAGGGACCATTCTCTTGAGAAGGATGCCATGCTTGGTAAAGTGGAGGGTCATCAAAAAAGGTGAAGGCCCTCAACAAGATGGATTGAGAGGGTGGCTGCAGTGATGGGCTGAAGTATAGCAGTGATTGTGAGGCTGGCACAGGACCAGGCAGTGTTTCGTTCTGTTGTACATAAGGTCGGTATGAATCAGAGATGACTCGATGGCACATAACTGCAACATAATGGGCCATGTCTTCTAGATATGCTGAAGAATTGAAAGGGTTTGCCAAAACCCAAACCACCTTGAATTGAACCAATATGAATGAAGAGTTTCACCATTCTAATTTTTGGTAAGTTACCAAATATAGAGCACAGCAAAATATTACTTCTATTATTAATGTGAGTTTTTAACCACTCAAAATTCACTACTGGAGTAGAAGAAGTAGCTTTAAACTTTACAATTTGGTATAATTTATATTAATAAATTATTGCAGATTCAAGCAAAATATTTTTCAGACAAACTAATGTTTACAAGGTCAGCTTTTAAAATGAAGCTGGGAGCGTAAGATTTGACAAAGTCACATAAAAAGTTTACATGTTGTTGTTGTTTACATAGTTTTCAATATATTTAGAGTAACATTAAATGCTCCAATTATGAAAACTACTCTGTGTACTATTTTCTTTCCACTAAACAGCAATATAAGAGTTAATGCTTTACCTTTTTTTTCAAGACTTAAGAAACTAATGACTTTATCTCACCTGTCTCGCAGTAGGGTTCACCATCCTCCAGGTGAAAAACATTATTACGAATGGGTTTTCCACAGGCTACACACACAAAACAGGAAACATGCCAAGTTTGTTTCAAAGCATTGATGACTTCCTGGAACAGAAAGGTAATTGGATGTCAAAAAAAGATGACAATAAACATATACATGCTTATTTTAATAGCTGTACTAATATAAACTTGTAAAACTCACCCAAAGTAGACATACATGCTTTTTCTTTGACTTTTTACTCTAAGTAACAGGAGGATACTTACTTAAGGACAGACTCACAAATCACTTCAATCAATTCACTATAATATGTATATTTATCACAAACACACATCAATAAATTTATTTAAGAAATGATTGCTATGTTACTTAAACATTATATATGTGGTGAATAAAGCAAGAATTTCATAAATGCTTGCTGCAACATATTCTGCTTTCTTTCACAGGATGTCAGGAAACATTATAAAGGCTTCATAGTATTGTCTTGGAGATGTCATGGGGGAAGGAGAAAGCATTTTAAAACTAAAACAAACCTATACTTTAGTACATCATGGAAGCAATAATGTAACCAATGTAATCCAATCAGTTTTATACATGTTTAGGGTTCTGTAAATCAGCTGTGATCTGAGGACTATACTAAGAGTACACTCAAATGAGTGTCTAAAATTCGAACCATAAAACATGAATTCTAGTCAACACTGGCCCTATGGTTAAATATGTCAAGAATAATACTTTGGGCCAGATTCTAATTAATAAGCTACAGGGAGATGGTTTTGCAAGGAATTATTTCTCTGGCTTGAGAGAGAGAGTTGGAGCCATTAAAAATCATAGTTTTGAAGAGTAGTTAATAAAAGGAAATTTACTCTTTCTATAATATTTATCACACACATACACACACACACACACAGAGGATAGTATACACAAAATATGGCTACAATTTTGCAAATGAATTACTTACTGTGGTAGATTGAATTGTGTTTTCCAAAAATAGGTACAATCATGCATTCTGTAATGTCCACAATATGTTCTGTGAAATGGGACATTATGTGATTTGAGTGTTGTGCAAACACCATATCACCAGGTCCTGCTTTTTCTTTAAGCATCCTGAACAAGCTTTGTGCCTTAGCAATGACTGTCAACATACTGAGAGAGATTTGCTTTTGTGTTTGGTACTCAATCCACTTCAGTACACCATATTTGACATAGGTTCCTCTCACATTATCATAAGCCTTATAGCTTTTAGTGGAACTTATCATTTAACACCTTGGAGAATCTTTTTTTGGTTTTGAGCATCTTCGTGACTGTTGACTACAACATGCTTAAATAGTGAGTCATAGTATTCACTGATATTCTACTTTTCTCTTGTTTAGTAACTGTTTCTTTCACTTCCAAACTGATATTTCTCCTTTGCCTTGTGCTGCTGCTATTATGAGTACTGGTTTTTCTGTGTTTGGGAGCCATGATGGACTTCATGGTAATATTTTCAAAAGAAAATTTAACAGAGAGGTAACACTACAATACTCAAGTGATGCACGACACTTGAGATTGGATGCTGCTACCTACAGCAAAGCATATACTTTGTATAGTAAACTTTTTATATAGAAAGTACAGTACAATATAAACATTTGCCAGTAACACAGGTATTTATTATGACAATCAAGATGCAAGTATTATAGGCTATATATGTACTCTACTATTACATACCTGGGAGCTCTGGTGGCGCAGTGCCTAAGGCACTTGACTGCTAACCAGAAGGTTGGCAGTTCAAACCCACCAGCCACTCCTCGGAAGGAAGGTTGGAAAATCTACTTCCATAGAGATACTGCCTCAGAAACCCAAGGAGGGGTTGCTATGAGTCAGAGATGACTCGACAGCACATAGCATCAACAACAACATTACATACCTGCAATACAATTACTTTGTACATAAGAGACATAAGATACTCATGTTGCATGCATAAACTGTATTTGGTACGTCCCATTCTCTGATGAGACCGGGCAATCTACTTCTGTAGAGATACTGCCTTGGCAACCCAAGGAGAGGTGGCTATGAGTCGGGACTGACTCGATGGCAGTAGTAATCATAACCATATGAGATCATGGATACATATGTGATCAGACATTGCCTGAACACATCCTGTGTGGTACGTGGCTGCATTGAAGTCCTAGCTCCTATACCTGTGGATGAGATCCTGTTTGGAAATAGGGCTTTCATTTGTTATGTTAATCAGGTTATACCAGAGTAGGGTGGGTACTAAATCTAATAACATCTGAGTTATAAAAAGAGTAGAATAGATACATAGGGGGGAGATGCCATATGAAGACAGATATACAAGGCAGATACATCTGTGAACCCAGGAACTTTAAGGACTGCTGGCAGCTAATAGAAGCTGCAAAAGACTATTTAAAAAACACTCAGCCCACAGGACTTCCCTCTAGACCCATGCTTTGAATTCATATTTGTAGCCTCCTAAATTGTGACAAAGCTCAATTACTATTCTTTAAAACCACCCACTTGTGGTATTTTTTGTTATGGCAGTACTAGTAACTAAGATACTTATAAGGAACAAACTAGACTGCCACTATGTCACCTAGAATCTACTCTTTTCTGTGGGATGCACAGTCCAGTTTTTTGAGGGAGATAGGCACTGGGTACCCTTCCTGATGACACCTTTAACCACGCATAGTTCCTTCCCACCCCCACATGGCCTGGCAAACTAAAGGGTGATTGTTCTCAGGAGTATGGTGAGCACAGAGTCCTAAAAGTTCATTTATTCAACACACACTTACTGAGTTCCTGCTTTGTGCCAAGCCCCATGTTAGGTACTAGGGACACAATGGTCACCAAAACAAGCCTAATTCTCTCAGGGTGACCCACTAATACCCTTGCCTTATTGCTTCATCGTACCCCAGAGAACTTCTGAGTATTAAGGTCTGTATCTCAGATTCTAAGGGGTCTTTCCAAAATTGAGCACAAGTGTTGGGGAATTAATATTCCTTGGGAATATTAGGACTGATAGGAAATGGTGTGTAAATACTCCTTGGGGGTATAATTCTGAGGCTATAGAAACCCACACCCATTTTTTACTTTCTCCATGGGAGAAACAATATCACTAATATCACATGCAAGTAAGATATTACTGAAGATAATTCAGAAACGTTTGCAGCAGTATAT